>NW_027466527.1:962500-1070301 GCF_050575085.1 Anarhichas minor
ACATGTGGCATTTTTGCAAAACTTAAGCTCGTCATATTCAGAACGACAAGCTTCCACATTGAAAAAATGTGGAAGCTTAATTAATACGCTGTAATGTTTCCTCCCGTATGGTGAAGGGCCTCAGCCTTGAAAACTTTCATATACTGAAGTTTATAAAAAAGAAAGCATGGCTCAACAGGACGAACAGCTCGGTACCTTTTGCCCTAATATCCCTCACAGAGTCATTGTCACGAGAATAATTACTAGTACGCTTAATTTACTACCAGGCTGCTCAAACAGGACAAACAAGCAACTTCAGCAAAATCACATTTATTCATTCATTAATTTATTGAAGTGTCGGAGAAACCTCTGACAGCAGACACAAATCAGTTTTCAACTACCGGTTATTGCAAAAGCTGAATTAGCTCCCTTATACACAGCAAGACCTTTGGGTTTTTGGACTATTAACTCCGCTTTCTTTCTCTGCTTCTCTCTGTGTTGGTGTGATTCAAACGATGCAGGAGTAGGTTGTGATTATCTCATATGATTCATAATGTTTTCAGCGTCCAAATCCAAATGCCAGGCGGCAGCAGCAGAGTGCCGTTAGAATACATTTTTATCATCAGCACCAAAACAAAACATCAGCTGTTTATTAGAGGGAGCGCTATGCATGCCCAAATCATTTGAGAAACAGCCTGGAGGATGCAACTGCCTGTCCTGTTCATTAATTCAGTATCTGCATGCAAAGAAGCCACCGCGTCTCTCTCCACAAATACTCTCCCCCGGTGTTTGCCTTTCTTTTCTCATGCCATTTGTGTTTGTTTCATGTCGTCACTCAGACAAAGCCACGTCCCGTCTCCCTTGTCGTTCTCTCTCCCTGTAATACTCCTCTTTCAAATCCTCTCTGCTCCTGCGAGTCCATCCTTTAGAGGAGACGTGATAGACGTCCACGCAGTTTCCCGAGTATGCGTCCCTGTGCGTGGCTCTGTACACGGCCTCCCTGGCTACGGACGTGGCCTCGTCCACTGTCAGCCCCCATCGAACCCCTTGGTCCAAAATCGAGTAGGCGTAGGGCGATCCAGAGCCCACGGAGAAGAGCGTCCCCTGCAGGCGAGTACCATCGCTGCACACGTAGCACAGACTGGGTCCAGAGAAGCTCGCTTTCTCTCGGACGAAGCGCCGTTGGCGAACTGTTGTGGAAGAAGAGCTCAGAGTCTCGGCCGTAGAGGCCTTTTCAAGATCTTCAGACTCTCCAGGATCTGTGGTTTCTCTTCGACCACTGAGATCAGTCTTTGCACCTCCGTGGTCCAGGCCTTCGCCCACCTCCCCTCCGTCCCACCCGCACAGCGTGGCGGCCACGCACAGCTCGGTCCCCTTAAATGGGTGAAGCATGTGGGACAGCAGCTTGGCGGCTCCACTCGTGGACAACCGTCGGCCGTGGCGGAGTTGGTAGAGCCGCAGCTCTCGGGACAGAATCCGCTTCCAGAGGGCACAGTCGGCCGACGTACCCGACGTGGTGCCCACCAAGTGACTGTGGATGGGCAGGATCTTCTGGGAGGCCGGGCACGCCACGAGCCCCGAGCAACTGGAGCGAGTGTCTGCTGCGGCCAGGACACCGCCCTGAAACAGGAAGGCCAGGGTGGTGGTGCCGTGAGACATTGGGAAGGGCAGAGGGACGGAATGAGAGGAGGCCAGAGGAGGACACATGGGCCAGGAGACGGACGGTAAGAGGGAGTCTTGAGATGAGGCAGCGCCGAAGCTCTGGACGGAGCCAATTTGTCCAAACTGTATCGGGCTTTCGTCCAAGTATTCTGCAACCGGTATATAAAATGTAAACATACTCGTGGTGTTGCTAAAGGGCAACCCACTCACATAGTTACAACCGGTCTTCTTCCCAAAAAGCTCTGATGAACATCCGGTGGTTAAACTGTCCCCAAGGACGTCCTGGAGATTGCACAGGTCCTGTAAAGCCATTTAATTTTCTTTCCCCAAAAGAAACCCCTCTCTACTGAAGTCTAATCAAAAGTATTCATCAACTCTCCGACAGGTTTGTTCGCCGGCTAGAGTTTCTCGACTTTAGCAACCTTTATATAGATGCCAAGGCAGCGTTCGTCTACGCGTGGTCATCCACAACAAACCCACCAGCAACCGTTACCAACGCCTCACTCCCTCCCACTTTGAAGCATTAACAGCCCATGGGTAATTAATTTGGAGTGCTGTATCAGGTTGTTTTTTTTCTGATCAGATTTCTGCAAAAGTCTTGTGTGTTGGCGTAGGCGCAAGAGGACCCAGGGTGACGGCGAGGCCTCGGCTCGAGCACATCACATTAAGTTCATCGCTCCCATGAAACGTGTCCCTAATAGAACCAAGAAACAAAACGAATCAAGCAACAGTCTATTGAGCCGAGCCCTAAAGGAATTCTGTAGGCAATTGCTAAACTTGCAACTCCAGATTTTCAGGTAATGCTGCATCACCCAGGGTGTATGCTCACACACCTGTTTTGGAAGGTGACAGCCTCTCAGTCCAAACATTAGTTTTGCACATTACCGGCTTGTTGAATGGACTCATAATGAACTCAAGGATTACCTGTTTGTTTTAATTCATTTTAACGCAAAAACAACAACTCAAAATGAATGTGTTACCCTTCTACTTTTGCGGATATGTCTTCACTGCTGCTATTATAATGGTAAGAAACTCTATTGTGCTCTACTTTAATGACAGTTATTATCCTGATATAAATTGTAGAACGTGACACTCCATGGACTTTACTCTTTTGGTTCACTTTTTCATTGCGTAGGCAGCTGTTTTCCAAGACAGAAAGCTCTAAAAATGTGTTGCTTCCTAACTGTTGGATGTGTAAATAAGAAGCAAACAAGTTCACCACATCAACTTAAACTGACATGTCAACGTTGTGCTCACAGCTGGCCCAAAGAATCAGTTAATGCAGGTTGAAGTCTTTCAAATGTGTCCTCTGGCAACTTGTTTCCTGCCTACTTAGTTTGAGTGAGAAACATGCATGTGAGCCTTCATTTTATCTTTACTCATCTTTCACTTCACTCAGGGACACTGCGAGCTACAAGCCGCTTCAACCACCTCATCCCAGGCTGGTGAGAGCCCGTCTGATTTCATCGGGTTCGCCTCCGCCCCTGACAAAGTGGCATACGGCTCAGTGGTCCGTGTGCGGTATCGCTGCTCCGGGCCATGTCAGCTCGCTGTGGAGGTGGTGGTGTCCACATTAAGGGAGACGGATTTAGCCGTCTTCAGGAGGAAATGGATCGGCAGCACATCCGGAGTCTACAGGATCCACCAGGTGCCGCTCGGAGTGCCTCCATCCATTTTATATCAGCACGACTTCTTCAACAGGCGAGTTTTGAGAACCCTGAATGTGACAGTTCGCGCTTGGTTAGACCATCTCGACGATGGCGGGGAACCCGGGACATACCGGGACTCCACGGTGAGGGTTTATAAAGAGCTGCAGGTGGAGCCGCTCTCAGAGCGTCCAGCTAAACCCCCCACTGAGTGCCCATCATGGTCCGCTCAACTGGTGTGGCAGACGACCAGGAACAGAGTTCGTCAATGTCCACATGAGTCAGGTTAGATCATTCATCTTTGTATCTTCATTACCGAAACTTTGAATGCAAACATAAACATATTGTTTCTGTCATGGAGGGATTATGAGACAATGGGTCCCTGGGCAGAGACATGTGAAAGGCCCCACCACCTCACCTACATAGGAGCAAGACACGGACTGGATAGTTGTTAAGCTTCTTCTTTTGTTGGTGTGTGTCTCTCTGTAGTCATTTTCTATCTCTTTGTGTTTGTTTTCTTTCTCTTTGTGATTGTTTTGTGGCTCTTTGTCATCATTTTGTGTCTCTTTGTAGTCAATGTGTGTGTTTCTTTGTTGTCTTTTTGTGTCACGTTGTTGTCACTTTGTGTCTCTTTGAAGTTGTTTTTTGTCTCTTTGTGGTCATCTGTATCTCTGAGTAGTCACTTTGTGTCTCTTTGTGGTCATGTTGTCCCTTTTTAATAGTTGTTTTGAGTATCTTTATGTCTCTTTGTGGTAGTTTAAGTGTCTTTGTGAGTCTCTTCTTGGTTGATGCGTGTCCCTTGATGTCATATTTTGAAGGTGACACTTTGGGCCCCTGGGCCTGCATCCAGTAGACCCGTTCATTGATCCATCCGTGGCTGTATGTAATCTATTGCTGTTTTTTACTCGTGCATAGACGTGATCGATGTGCTGAAGTTTCCCCTGGCGAGTCCTGGCGAGCACTTTGGAGTAGTCCGCAGGTTCCAGCCTTTTATCGACAGAGCCCTGGAGAGCGCCCGTCTCCGTGCTGTGACACAGCCCAGGTTGGACATAAACTTCACACACTGACTCATTTAGTTCAGTTTCGTTGGAGCTTAGTCTGCCTGAAGTTTGAACACAGCGGGAATAAAATCCCCTGCAGGGTCTCCAAATGTTGTCGCAAAAAGTACTCAAGAACAGCAGAATTTGTAGATATTAAAAGCATTAAACTTGCACAATAAAAACAAATAAACCACCATATAGTCCCTCAAATGTACAGTTTGGTGCTTTATGTTGAAATCAGCAGATCGACAGGCCACAGGTCACTGATTGTTTCTGTTTCAGCTGTTATAACACACTCCTTTTAGTTTTACTTCACTGTCATTGCGAATGCCTTTTACAAGCTTCATGAAGCCTCTTCACCGGAGCATGTGAGCTTTTTATTCACGGTCAATGAAAGGCCGAGAGGTCAGTCATCTTCAGCGCTTTAAATCCGACCTCTTCGCTTCGTTGGCTGAGGAGACTCGGAGATCATTTTTTCTCAGATCATGTGTCGTCGCTTTCGGTTTGATATTCCAGCGTCACCTTATCCGTGTGGGTCTACCTGCTGAAATGGTGTCAGGGGAAGCTCTGCGGGATCGTCCATCACGTCGGCAGGAAGCGTGCGTACGACTCCGTTCTGCTGCAGCTCACAGACACAGCTGGGTCGGTATCACCAGATGATTGTGAGCGATGATGTGTGTTTTTGGTGAGACTCGGGGAACAGACTGTGTTATGTATTAATGAAGAGCGCTGGATCTCCTGCGGTGAAATATATGACTGTCATATCTCCTGTGTAGGGGACGTCATAATTCAGACACGTGTGACAACGGGAGAAGATAAAGCTTTCAGAGCCAACGTGGCGTTGCCCCGGTGGAAATGGATTAGATTGGATTGCTACATACAGGACTCAAAGGTATGAAAGAAAAGCAAACTTCTGGGTGGTGGGATAAGAAACAGAAATTAAAACACAGCTCGGGGCAACATCTCCCAGTCCCTTCTCTTCTGTTTGGTTTGGTGCCCTTTGCGTTTGTGATGTTTGAATTCCTTTTGGAACAGCTGTAAGTTCCTGAAAGATGGTTTTCTGTCCAGCTGGGAATCTCCAGGCGATTTCAACGTGTGCTGCAATGTGCAGTCGTTCACAGCTGAGTAGTTCGGTTTTTTTCATACTGTGTGTCGTGAGCTCATGCATTATTATTATGTCTGACTTCCAGGTGCTGCTGGATGCAACATGGGACGATAAAACCCGCAGATATCAATACCAGTAAGATGGGTTATGGATTTTAAAGAGGCTTTCTGTTCAGTTTAAAACAATACTGCTGTCCTAACAAAGCTCCAGTTTGTCCAGTTATTAAAATAGAAAGATGACTCATATATTCGTAATGATCACGAGAGCTGGTTTGAGCGGTGGTGAATATCTTACAGATTTCAGCACAGTGTCCATTATGACGACACTGATGGATATTTTGTGATCGGAGGAAGCGGCTACATGCCGGGCATCCATGGGTATTTTGGGCCGATCAAATACTACCGCTTCGGAACTGAAAAGGTAAAGCATCCGTTTTCTGATTTCATTTATTTTGCTGTTTTATTTAACTGTGTTGAAATTGGCCTTTATCCGTGTCACAGGTGGAAAACCACCTCGAGTCAACGTCGCAGGAGCTGGATCGGACGCATCAGGAGTGTCAGGAAGTGAAAGCGCTGACACAAGCTTTTCTCAAGGAAGTAACTGAGAGTCATGACACGACAGTCGCCACAGGTGAGCTATTATGTTGACAAGTCCTTTAAAGCTCGCATATACAGGGTGTTTACACAGTGTAGTCCTGATCCTCTATCAGACCTCCATCAGTAAAGAGACCATCAGAGAGAAGATGGTCTGTTTCTATAGAGTTATTCTTAATGCTCGTCATCGGAGCCACCGGGTCGGATTCTGGTGAAACCAGATGAACTCATGCAGGTTCACCAGAAACTCCTTCAGCTCAGACTCCAGCAGAGACCGGTCCACCGTGGACAGACCCAGATCCTCCAGCAGAAACCAGTCCACCGTGGACAGACCCAGATCCTCCAGCAGAGACCGGTCCACCGTGGACAGACCCAGATCCTCCAGCAGAGACCGGTCCACCGTGGACAGACCCAGATCCTCCAGCAGAAACCGGTCCACCGTGGACAGACCCAGATCCTCCAGCAGAGACCGGTCCACCGTGGACAGACCCAGATCCTCCAGCAGAGACCGGTCCACCGTGGACAGACCCAGATCCTCCAGCAGAGACCGGTCCACCGTGGACAGACCCAGATCCGGAGGGAGGAGGAGACCTCAGCTCCCGGCAGCAGCAGGAGCGTCTCCTCCTCCTCCTCCTCCTCCTCCTCCTCCTCCTCCTCCTCCTCCTCCAGGAGCAGAGCTTCTCCTCTCTGCTGGAGACCCAGGACGTATTGCTGGACCCACTGGAGGGAAGGGAGTCACGGGAGAACCAGAACCAGGACTGAGAGGGGCAGACTGTCAGACCCTGCTGCAGTAGAATGAGAGGTTTTCTAAAGAGACTCTGGTGCTCAGAGACACTACCACTTTAGTCCACAGGGGGCGACAGAACCAACACTAAATGAAAGTTCCTTGTAATAACTCTAAGTACTTAAGTTAAGGACTCCTGCTGACAGGTTGCTTTTATGTTTTAGGTGCGTGTACTCCTTACTTCACAAGACTTCGGGGTCCGTCCAGAGAGAAAGTGTGCACGCAAACATGGACGTGGGAAGAACAACTTAAACACAGCACACTTTTTCATTTATTGCAAACAAAAAAGGAGAACATCAGAACAGGTGTGTTGGATTGTTGCACTGTTTAGTTACATTTATCACGTCATTATTCACAGTTCTTGACTATGTTTCTGCATCATTCTCTGTAGGATCTTTGAGCATGAAGGAGCTCAGGAGTGTTTTGTTTGATCAGGCAGTTGGTACAATGTTCACTGTGGATCAGGAACAAAATAAAGTCAAGTTCGGATCAACGGCTCTACTCCAAATATCCTCCTGCATTGGAAATCACAAAGCGTCTCTCTTGTTGGCCGCTGTCTTCTTCTCCGGCCTCGGCCACCCAGTCGATCAACAACAGGTAGAGTCACAGCCTTCCTTCTACCTTAAAGGCTCGGCGTTCAGGATCTGGCGGCATCTAGTGGTGAAGCTGCAGATTGCAACCGAACGCAGACTTTATCTAAAGACAGTTTTTGGTTTGTCCTTTCTGGGCCACTGTAGAAACACTGTGGACCCATGTAGGTAATGGGTACATCCCAAGTCTCTTAATTGCATCCCCGTTTCCCTCACTTGCGTCCTTTCCTTGCGTCTTAGTCCCTCCCACCAGGGATGCATGGAGGAAACCATGCGAGGTGAGAGGAACGAGGAGATATGTTTTTCGAGACATGAGACGTCCTTTCCTCAGTTGCGTCACGTGAAGCGACGTCTGTTACTGATGACGGAGGATCAGATGATCACAGCTGGATCAGCTGATCAGCTGTCAGTCGGCTTTAACAGCTGGAGAGACTTTTGATAAGTTTGTGTGTGTTCACATGATCACTGTACTTAATAACAGTAACTAATAATACTGATAACTCATAAAGACACACAGTAATCACCACTGTAGAGGTGTTTCTCTCTGTAGTCTGTTAACAAACTGTGTCCTGTGTTCTGTTTATAAGCACAGGATCCAGTTCTACCAGCGGAATGCGATCGTCTTATTGATGAATTATTTGCGTCTGTACGTTTAGAAATTGTGACTGTGACGTCATTATTAAATAACCCAGAATATGATTATTGTTTCTCTTAAATGATAAAACTCATCAAACCCGACAATCAGGAATGAAATGATGATAAATGATGTAAAAAGTGTTTCGTCTCTCCAGCTCTCTCTCTCTCTCTATATATATATATATATATATAGATATATCTATATAGATATATCTATATATCTATATAGATATATAGAAAGTGTTTCGTCTCTCCAGTTCCCTCTGACTTTAATTGTTTCCATAATAAAAGTTCAGATCATGAAAACACAAATCTCTCTAATAAATGCAGAAAGTTGTTTGTGGTCCTTTTGTTGTTCAGACTACAATGAACATTTATTTAAACCAGATGTTGAATCAGAAAACGAATCAAATATAAAGCTTGAGTTTAATCTGTGACCGTCTTCACTGTTTACATGTTGAACAAAATCTCATCAGTCCGATCGGCTGCAGCGTCCAATCACATGACTGATGAACAATGAGGGGGCGTGTCGGCCGGTAAAAGACTTCCTGTAAGTCTGTTCTCATGGGTCCTCAGAGATCCCTCCTCCCTCCTCCATCCTCGATCCTCCGAGCTAAATAAGAGCTTTGGGACGGCCGTCAATATGGCGGCGCAGAACAACTTCCGGTTCAAGCGAGGATCGAGGAAATGAGAATTAAGAGACTTGGGATGTACCCATAGACAGCTCATTCTAACATAATGAAAACACAACAATTCTTATTTTCGGGTTATTATGCACGAAAGAAAACTTACTAATTCATATTATACTCCATTTCTGTCAATAGATCGCCCTAAATGCCAGACCCTGTACCTTTAATTGACCCTCTTTCACATTGCTTCTGTAACGATGACAGATAGTATTGTCGCCTGTGTTTCAGGGTCATGTCTACAGTTTGATTGGCGCATTGGGCGATAACCGTTTCGCCCTGATGCATGCTGGGTACAAGCACCAACAAGGAATTGATGGGTTTCCAAAAGACTTGGACGTTGCTTACAGCTACTATTCCAACGTCGGGGCACAGAGCATCGTTGATAGTTCCAGGATCCATGAAAATGTGGTACGTTGATATTAAATTATTAAGATTACTATCAATTAATGCTAGCGGCAATATCGCTCAGTCCTCCACTGTGGTCGGGTCTGAATGTCGACTGAATGGATTGTCGTACAATTTTGTACAAACAGTCTTGATCTTTACAAATTAGTTAGTTAGTTTTGCTCAAAAATGAAAATATAAAATACCTAAAATATAAAAGAACAGATGGTGGAGCAAAAGGAAAGAAGCCTGAATGTTTATTCAGAGTCCTCCTCTATTTAAAAAAATAAAGAATTTACATCATAACTCATCAAAAACAAAGCAAAACAAGCAAACAACAAACACACAAAGAGCTCATACGCAAAGAATATCTATAGACGCAAACAGTCGTGAAAGGAAGAAAACAGAAAAAGAAACGTAGACAAAGTTGATATGTTCGACAAGCAGATCTCACACGCTTCAAGATGAAAGGATGAATTTCTTTAACTATGTCCTCAAACCTGGAAATGGAGAAAATGATTTCAGTGTCACATTCAGTGAATTTCATAACTGTGGATCTCTGGAACATTTAAAAATGTACAGACACGATTGTGTGTTTTGTACGGATCAAACAAACAAAATGTAGAGTTTGAAAGGCGACGGTCGTCACTAATATGAAGCGTGGTATCGATCGTCTCTTTTAAATCTCAAGTGTCAAAGTATACCTTTAAAAAAAAAGTAAAGAAAATGAGTATCAGAAGTAAAACAACATCAATGTATATCAGATGTTTACATTATATATACACAGAAATGCAAAGTACAGTATCAACAGATATAAGGATAAGACATCCACATATACAATACACATTACAATTATCTTTTTGTATTACAATACAATTACACATATGCACAAACACATACACTGTATTCATGTGTACAAGTACATGACAGCAATGACACAGGGCTGCCTCTGAAACATGATTCAGTGTGTTTGTTGGTTCAGTCACATGTGAAGTCTGAACGTAGAAACAGGAATGAGTTCGCTGTCCTGATGAACAGAAGAAGAGCAATCCGAAGATAAGGAGCCCGCTCTGAGAAAACTCACTGATTTCCTGTTTATTCTTGGATTATTTAAATAAAATGCATCAAATAAAAAGAGGGTCATGAAGACTCCAGCCTGACTAGGCAGCCGGTGCAACCAGAAAAACAATCCTGGTGTTTATTTAGGAAAATTATAGCTGCTGCATTTTGATCGACTTCCGAGTCGATGACGGCACAATAATCCGTCTGGATTCAATCTTAATTAAAGGCCCCGAATCAGCTTCTTATTATCAGCAACATGGTCCTATATG
The DNA here is from genome assembly GCF_050575085.1 of Anarhichas minor. Taxonomy (NCBI): domain Eukaryota; kingdom Metazoa; phylum Chordata; class Actinopteri; order Perciformes; family Anarhichadidae; genus Anarhichas; species Anarhichas minor. Next base: position 972,940 of record NW_027466527.1, read on the forward strand.
ACCAGAACATGTTCTGCCAAAGGTAGAATGGTCTTTAATTTATTCAGAGTGAGCGATATCTGTCTGTGCCGTTTTGTCTGTGCTCCCCCGACTGGTTGGAAGTGGGCGGGGCTCAGTTAAAACGATGTGATGGCACGTACATCTGAGCACCAATCAGGATTCGGCAAGCATTTGAAACAGACTGATGACTGTCATTGGGTTGTTTGCTGGTGTTGTCAGTTCTGTCAATCCAATCTGATCAAACCACACCCACACGGTCCTGATGGACTCGGCAAGTTTGGCTGGCTAGTGAGTTAATGGTTAGCTCATCAGCTCCGGGGACGGCCCATTATTCCTAAACCCCAATAATCCATAAAATGTCTCATTGGAGACAGCCCTCCATCCTGAAAACAAATGCTTATTGCTCCGAAAATACAAACTCTTCCTGCAACCAGGAGGCAAGCCGATGCTTCATGTGTTAAACCTGCATTCTCTCTAGTGTCCACCAGGGGGCGACTCCTCTGGTTGTATAGAAGTCTATGAGAAAATGACTCTACTTCTCTCTTGATTTATTACCTCAGTAAACATTGTAAACATGAGTTTATGGTCTCAATCTCTAGTTTCAAGTCTTCTTCAATACAGCATGATGTTCATTTAGTACATTATGGTCCATTTAGAGTCAAACAGACCATAAAGCAGGGGATGCTTTAGGGCGGGGCTACACAGTGATTGACAGGTCTCTACCAGAGACGTATACAGCGTCTCTACGTCACTCCTCCTCAGTCCAGATATGGTCACTTCCTGTTCACTGGTTGCATAAAACAAGAAGATGGCGACGGCCGTAATCAAAGAAAGTCGCCTCTTTCTTAGAGAGAATACAAGTTTTAAAACACTTCTGCATCGGCTTCACTCGGCAGAACCGGAGGTTGCCGTCTGGTCGTACTGAAGCTTCAACGGATCTCTAACTGTCACTGCCGGTTGTGTCACTACGTCACCGAGCTTCCTGCCTCATGCACTTTGTGTGTTTCAGCTACTGAGAGTATTATTTGTGTCTCGAGAAGAAGAAGATCCAGCTCACTGCTTTTTGCTCAGCGTCACAGTTTATTGATCACACTGGTGGTTTGGTCGATGTGGTCGTTCGTCAACAGTGTTCTACACATTGTGACATTGATCCTCCAGCCTGTGAACACCCACACAGGTGTTTCCAGTTAATCTGTCTGTGGGCGTGTACAGACTCATTGATTGACATCTTCCTCAGTCTCCCTTAGCGTCAATGCACCTGTTAGAGTGGGACGAAATACACCTTTATCATTCTTATTGGCAGATGAAAAGATTTGTGAGCTGATGATGCTCATCATAGATCAAATCGCCGTGACCTAAACGATGAGATGTCATGTTTGAAGTATTACTTGTAAAAGTAGCAGTTCTTCATGTGCAACATCACTTTTTCCAATATCATGGTCAATACCTCCCTTCATATGATGCTCAATATTACTTTTCTGTTCTAGTCTCCATGAGGCTCTGGTGTTAGTGTCACTTCTTATATCTTTGTATTTTTAATTTGTTTGTTGTTGTAATTTTCCTTTTTCTATTTCAGTTGAACATCCTTTACTTTATTTATTGACCTTACTCTTATTACTATTGTGGTATATTCTGCAATGGAATCAGTATTAGAAGTTAAACAAAGAATTTCCTTCGGGATTAATAAAGTTCTATCTTATCTCAGTGCTAATAATTTACTATCTGTCCGTCTATCCTGAAGCAACACCCGCTGGAACTCATCTATCTGAGCAACAAAGAGGATTTAAACAGCTTCACGGAGGAGACCAGCGACGTCTTCCACTACCTCAAATACCGAGCGGAGAACGGAGACGTAGAATCTCAGGTATGTTTGAGTCGCTTTTTATTTATTTTCTTTAATCGTAGTTTCAGAAGAGACCAAATGTAAAACTCTGTTGTGTAGAAACACCTGGGAACGATGCTGTTCTGGGGACGACACGGAGTCCCAAAGGACGTGGCGACCGCCGTGAAGTGGTACGAACGCAGCGCTCTGCAGCTGAAGGATCCCACAGCGATGTACGACTACTCCGTCCTGCTGATGAAGGTCCTGCAACATTATAGAGACTGGAGACATTTTTATTTACGGTCAAATTCAACACTGGGTATTTTCTCTCTGTGTGTGTGTGTGTGTATGTGTGTTTTGACACTTATTGATCCTCTGATTGATGTTATTCCCTCAGGGCCAGGGAGTGAAAAAAAACGTCACCAGAGGTTTGAAGCTGCTGGAGAAAGCTGCAGCGATGGTGTGTGTATGTGTGTGTGTGTGTCTGTGTATGTGTGTGTGTGTCTGTGTTTGTGTGTGTATGTACGTGTGTTTGCGTGTGTGTGTGTGTGTACGCGTGTGTGTGCGTGTTGTGCGTGTTCTCCCAACAACCTGAGTGTGTACACACACGTGTGTTTGTCTTCAGGGCTCCGTTAACGCGCTGAACGGTCTGGGTTGGTACTACAGGATGATACTGAACGACCACGAGAAGGCGGTGAAGTACTTCCGGCAAGCGGCGCTGAACGGGAGCGCCGACGCCATTTTCAACCTGGGGCTCTATCACCTCAGCCACCAGAACCCGGACGACCCGCGGAGGAACGAGGTCCGGGTCACCCCCCATGTCAAAAATGCTTGTTTTACGTTACTTGATCTGTCTTCGAGCTGATTTGTTTCATTACCTGACCCCCCCCCCAGACGGCCGCGGTCCTGCAGTTCCTGAACGCGTCCCGGCTCGGTCACGACGCCGCGTCGGTGGAGGCGGCGTCGTACCTCTCCACGGGGGTCCTGGAGGGCGTGTCTCAGGACGTGGTGAGGGCTGTGACGTAAGAGGCCTTTTTCCATTAGTGGTGAAGAAAGCTTTGTTCCGGGCTGTTGTGCATAATGTAGATAGTGTAGCCTGCAGCTCAGCGGCTAATTCAAGGTCAGCTTCTATTTGCATATCTATTAATACGAGTCGCTGCATCGCTGTCTGCCACAGAGACGCTGCTCACCATTGCTCCTCTGGTATCCTATGAATTTAAAGAAGCTCCTGCTGCAGCTGTGGAGGCGTGTCGTTGTCTTTACCTCAACAAATCAGAAACTATTTTTAGATTGCGTTGAAATATTTTTACAATATCATGTGGAGAAATGATATTCCATAATTCATCAGCCATCCGTTCTCCCTCTGTGCAGAATGGTTAAAAAGGTCTGCGACCAGAACGGACACCTTGGGCTGGTGGTCAGAGACGCCCTGCGGGGCTACATCCGGGGCTCCCGGTACGGACGTTCATCTCAATCTCTTCTTTTGAATTGTCCCGGTTTAACCGTTTAATCTTCGCCACTCTTTGCCGTTTGTCCCGGTTATTCTGCATCTGTTGTTCTTGTGTTTGCGAACAGGCAGGGAGCGTTTGTGAAGTACGTGCTGGCGGCTGAAGCTGGTCTGGCTTTGGCTCAGAGCAACGCTGCACACCTGTGTGAGGTAAATGTTTAACCCCTTCATGTCCTCAACCAAACACAAAGACTGTCATCTGATTTCAGCACAATTCTGAAACCAAAGGGCCTCATGAGGCAACAGTCTCCAATAGTTTCTCTAAAGTAAGTGAGAAGTCGACTCCAGATGCATTAAATATTCTAAACCGTCCAAATCTGCGGTTCCCTGGTGGCTGAAAGACTCGTCAAGTAACTCCATTACTAAAAGTCACTGATGCAAGTTCTTTGAATAGAAGCTTTGTTTGTGAAAGAAGAAGAAGAATTTATCAAAATGAGTCAGCAATAAATATGTTGATCTTACTGATTGTTCATTTTAAGAGATCTTTTCTTACTATTGCTCTTTGATAATAAAGTATTTCTCAGCCGATCGACGGAATAATCGACAGCATACTAAATTATTAAAATAATTATAATTATAAAGCACCTTTAAAAAAATGAATCCCATTAGAGCATAAAGTGACAGATCTGTAAAGTTTCTCCTCAAAGAATCACATAAAAGCAGCACTTTAGATGTTTAGAAGTTTCTGAGGAATAATTCAGCTTGAAAACAGCATAAAGAAATATAAAGAAATGACAAATCGACTAAAGAATCTTCGTAGACTATCACCAGAAGGCAGGCCTAGTTATTAGCATACTGTAGTTAACGCCGTCTGAACACGTTGTTATAAATCCCTTTTGGTTTTCTTGACAAGACCCGCCTTGAGCAGCATTCGAGCTCTCGGATTGGCCAGGCGTCCGATGCTTGTCGTGGTACCGGTCACCTGTTAAGGTCCTGCTCCCCGACCAACGAGTCGTCCTGAACCCGACTACTCGAGGTCAACGCCTAATGCTGTTCACACCAAAAGTGAAGCCAATTTTTGCGGCGCAAATCATTTGTGTTTATTTGCGTAATTCGCGGTAGACGTGCCGGAGAGGAGGCGGGTTCACCTCCATCGAGACGTTTAGCAATCACGGCTGAAATAAGCAATATTTGTGCGACGAGGGCCGACGTCTCTCGAGTTCTGAAGGCAGCTTGATGAAGAGTCATCATCGCTCATGCTCTTTCTCCCCCTGCACACAGGAGCTGGACCTCCATCACGACTGTCAGTGGAGGTATCACAACTTCTCCATATTAAACTACGATCCCCATCCTGCAGGTGAGCTCCTCTCATTGTTCTGTTTTTCCTGTGAGTCCGCTCAATGAACACCACCGAGTACTCATCTTCTCTCTGCAGCTCTGCTGAAGATGGGAGACCACCACTACTCCTCCTCCAGCCGGAGAGGAGACTCATTATGGTCGCCGGCCGAGGCCGTGTCGATGTACGTACGAGCAGCTGCAGCAGGAAGCCCCCAGGTGACCGTAACCTCATCACCGCCGTGATAAACTTCATTAAAGCGTTCACGGGCTCCGGCCCACCGCAATAAAAACAGCATTATACAGTGTTATTGTTTGGAGGCGCTGCTCTGTGAATAACCCCTCAGCTCCTCTTGTGATTTTTTTTCATTATTATTTTCACAGGGAATGTTCAACTTGGTGCTTTTGGCAGAACAAGGCCACGTTGTTCTAGCGAGCATCCACAGCATGTTTAATGAGTCGCAGCGTGACGAGCAGGACGTCCTGCTGATGCTCTTAAAAAGGTGCTTTTTTAAATTCATGAACAATAAATAATGACCATTAATATTTGTTTATAGCACTTGTGATATAATGTTCTTCTTCGGTTAGTTTAAAGGAGCAGTGCGTAACATTTTGGGGATTTATCAGCAGAAATGTATGTTTTCATTGTTTAATCACCTGAAACTGAGAATCGTTGGGTTTTATAGCTTCGAATGAGTTCTTCATCTCTTCATCTCTACATCGGGAGCAGGAGTGAAATACTCAGTTAGGTTTATGAAGTATTGTCAAAAATAACTAGTGACCTGCCTTCACTGAAGTAAGCAAGTTGTGTGACAAAAACACCAGCAGCAGTTTGGATGATCGCCGTTTATTGGACCCATCCAGCTCCGGCCCCCCACCGCCCTGTTTGTGCTTCAGTCTTTATTCTTCCTCAGTCACGACTACGTGGATAAGATACGATACAAATTCGTGGAATATCTACAAATTACGGCGCAGTGCGTGGGCGTCGTTAACGCATGTTCAGTAGTTGCAAACGGAAACATTCACTTCACCTGTGAGTCTGCTCCTTAAGATGCTCCTTAAAACTAGTTACAAATTACATTTATATTAAATATTTCATTTCTTCTGCTGTCCACATTATTGGGTAACTTTATTTGCATCTTTGGAGGTAAAATGTGCACACAAGAGCAATGAGTCGGAGACTAGGATTTTTGACCCACTTGGTCCAGAATTTAATAAACACATTTTTCTGAAATATTTTTCAAATATTTCTTCAAGTATTATTCTGTCATTTCGATCCCTGGCTCCTCCGGTCTGCATGTCGAATGTTTCCCTCTGCACTGAACCCCAAATGTCCCCCGCAGGACGTGCCATCGGTGTGTGAATGAACATTTAGAGTGGATCCTGCCATCAGTGTTTGAATGAGTGGGTGAATGTTGACATTGAGAGGAGCTGTATAGGTTATATATATATATATATATATATATATATATATATATAATATATATTTGTTGGTGGTCGCGCGCGACACCGTCTGCATTGATTTCTCCCCTCAGATGTGTGCAGGCGGAGGAAGAGGAGGCCGTGATGCCCTGTTCTTTAGCTCTGCTCCGAGTCCAGATGGGGAGAGCCTTGAGGAGGACGAGTCAGAGCGGAGCACAGCTCCTCTTGGTAGGCAGTTTACTCCTACTGCGTGTGGCGAGAGGAGAAACCTCTTACACTTTATTATCCTCCTTTGATAATTCGATCTACCTTTAATTATTGAAACACCTTTCAATGCTAATTGGACGTTGGTCATGAATAAGACATTAAAGACACTAAACGCTGCTATTTTGAGAAAGAAAAGGTGATGATTTATTTAAATTTGTTCTTCTCATTTCTCTGCAGACATATGCATCTCTTCTTTCTGTCATTGTCACTGTTGTCATTGTGCCGCTGCAGAGTTGTCTCGGTGGGTAATTGTGCTGCACCCACCTGCACCTGTTTGCCACAGGATGGCGCCATTTCCCCACATATCGTTTTCACCACCTCTCGCCTGCACATTGAGATAATCTTTGTGTTTTTTTTGCATGCACTCAATCTGCAGAACAAAGGGTTGCCAGTCGGCGAGTGTTTGCACCGAGGGCCTCGTCCGTCAGCCAAGGTGGTGTCGGCTCGGTAACAGAGCAAGATGGCGTCGTGGGAGGAGCCCACGGAGCGGCGGGGAATCCGAACGGCGAGCGGCAGCTCCTGCAGACCTGCGATTGGGCCGTGAGCCTGTCGGGCGTGTGCCTGTGTGCTTTCTGCACCGCCATCCTCTCTCATCTCTTATGACACACAACAGCCAGCGCAGTGATCCGACAGACACATTTAGGGGGATGAGTCGCAGCAGACACGTGACTCATTGGAGGTTATGAGGAGGGGAAGCAGTGAAGTGCTGCTTTATCTGAGCGGTGATAATGTTTCCTCGGTAACCGTTTTGTTCCATCGTTCTGTTTGAGGAAAATAAAATACTTATCGTTCATTTAATTAATGCTGCGAACGACCTAAAGTCTATGTTGTCTCCGGGACGCGGCGCCGAGGAAGCAGCCTGAAGCTTCTGTTACGCAACACGTCAAACACAGTAGAAGCACAAAATATACATTTTATTTGACAAATTGTTACTAATATTATTATATGATATTATAATATATTATTATTAAATATTATAAAATGTTTTCTTCTGCTTTCCAGTTATTTTTCAAATTGGGAAACTTTTTCACACTTTTGCACACGAGAGCAACGAGACGGGAGACTTGAGAGAAAAATGGAATATAAAAATCAATTAAACAACATAACAAGGTCATTTATTCGACACCTCCATAAATATTTGACCCACTTGGTCCTGAACTTAATAAACACATTTATCTGAAGTATTCTTCGTTTGTCTTGTGAGACGTAGAATCAGACTCTTTCCCAGCCTCAGGGATGGACGTGTTCTACTAGCTCAGCTCTTCAGCCCTGTTCCTGTTCCTGAGCCTATCGGCCCCATCGTAATGATAAGTGTCTCTCAGGAGACTGGACATGCAGCAGCAACAACATGCAGGGGGGAACTTAAAAACATTCTGTCCAAGGCCGGAGCAAAGGAATCTGAGACGTTATTGATTCAGGAGCTCCGGGTCGATACAAAAGATAAGACGATATCAGTTTGAGGCATCGCTGCGGGAGACGAGAAGAGTTTGACCTGAAAGGATGAGTTACCACGGCAATGACACCTTCAGGGGCATCAGTCAGAACCAGGGGCGTTTCTAGGATTCAAAGAAAGGGGGGGCTTAGCCCCAAGGGGAGTGGCATGTTTGTATGCGTAGCGCGCGGCTATTTTTTTTGGGGCCCATTTGTGGCATATCCATTGTTTCAGACAGTTCATAGATTGGTTCAATCCTAGTGCCCGGGGTTTATATCATTAAGTATAATGATAGGCTATTGCAGGGGTATTCAACTAAAATTACAAAAGGTCCAGATTGAGAAAATGTCCTCGGGCAAAGGTCCGGAACATTACAATAATATCTAACTCGCGCTATTTAGTGCCATATATATATATATATATATAAATATATTCAAGAAGCCTAGTAGTAGTAAGAACGTCTCTGTGTAGTCAACAACTGTCAAATCAAATAAAGAAAGTATACATCAATTATATTTTAACAAATTATTATTCTCAGTTTTCAAATTTAACTGGATGGATTATAAATAATACATAGAAATATATAAATACATGTTCTTCTCATTTCAAGTATAATAAGAGCTGGATTAAAGAATAACTGACATAACAAAGCTTTTCAAAAATGTACATCTTAAAATAAAGTAAATGTATTTCACTGAATTGTCCTGCAGCTTTAAATTCAGTTCATTCAGGTGTGAAGTGATGTCAATAAAAAGCCACAATATTATATTTTTGTCATTTAAAAAGAGAAATCAGTGAGCATGGACTTTATCTGTGGTTATTAACACTCGTTTCAGCTCTATTCTCTCTGTTAACATCCTTGTTGTACAGTGAATTAATGTGTTAGGATTCTGATCATATTGGGCTCTTTGGTTTATTTTCTGTCTTCATTTCAGATGTGAGAGGGTACGTTTGTTCAAAAGAGTTGTGCTTTGCCTCGTAGTGTCGCTTCATTTACATATGAGACACGCAGGTTTTAACTGCCTGTGGTAATAATTAACATATAAGATTCTGTTCATTTTTGCTTATAAATTATATTCTCTCTGAACACGTTTCTCTTTTTGGAGAACGTCATGTGAGATAACTTCTTCGATCAGCGCAATTTTCCTGCTCTTCTTTCTCTCTCCTCGTCTTAGCCCCATGTGTCACGGTGTGTGTAAACCTCGCTGAGTCAGGAAACTTGTCAGAATACCCATATTTGATTGGCTGAGCTGCATCACGTGATCTGATTTACAACGCGTTGGTCAGTGTGTTTCCTGCACCGCTGAACAAGTGCGTTAACGGCTGAATAAAAAGCGCCGGTTAAAGTATAAACTCATTGCCTAATATGTATAATTCCGAATTATCTATCGGTTTTAAGTCCTGGGTCGGGATGCAACTGCGTCTGGGTCCAGATCCGGACCGCGGTCCGCCAGTTGGGGACCCCTGGGCTAATGGATTGTAATTTGAAGGGGGAGAAAACATATAAACCAGAACGCACGCACATCTGTAGCATGTTAGAGTTTTAAATAACTTGTCCATGTGAGAAACAATAGTTTAATTTAATGACATCACCAAAATAAAAATAATTAATTAAAAAAAAAATTTAAAGCCAATAATGCCAAATTATTTGGGAGCGCTGAAGAACATTTTAGGGGGGCTTCAGTTTCGCTGTGTTTTTAACCATAATGGCCGACATCCTCGGGCTGTTTCTGCTCTGCCAGCGACTGCTTCTCTGCAACTGCATCTGATAAATAAAACAGCTGAAGTACAGGAGGAGCAGGCCGCGTCGGTCACTTCTTAACGGGTATTTACGGCTCGCTGCGATGATGTTCTGTCTGCAGCAGGGAGTGTTGTCGCCTGGTGTTCGGGTCATTAGTTAAATAAGGAGTTTCAACGTGTCAACAGAGTGAAGTCTGGATGTAATTGAGGGATGGAGTAATGATCCTCTTCCTCCTCCTGTCTCTGTCGTCTCTGTCTTTAAAAGGGACAGGTCACCAAAACAAAGACAATTACTACACTCGTGCACTGCAGTGATCCTTTCATGTGGTAGTATTCTTATGGGTACTGCCATTCCATCAATGATACATTTTAGATATCAGGATCTGTCAACACTGATGCCCCACCTCTTTAATCCATGCGCTAAAGGTCAAATTCATTTCCAGCAATAAAATAGATGTTAAGGAATGTAAACTCAAACAATGGATCAAACAGTTATTTGCTTTCTTGCCTTGAGTTATGATGCATTCAGGTGCTCCTCAGACGGTCACAATTCACAAAGTTAGTCGAGCTAATGTGGAAACAACACGGACGTTGACGACAAACTCGGCAAGTCATGTACCAACATTTTCAAAACTTTCCAAAACTTTGATCCAAAGTTCACGGGAATGTTCCAAGTATGGAACACATTTTCCAGACACGGAAGATTGAGATAAGAAGATTTGAAGAAGATAAGAAGCAGTGTCTTGCTCAAGGACACATCGACATGCGACTGGCAGAGCCGGAGCCAGGGATTGAACCCGCCGACCCTCTGATTGAAAGACGGCCCTGCTATCCACTTAGCCGCAATCGCCCAGTATTAGAGGTGCTGGTGGCGGGATTTTTGTTTCCTTTCCGTTTCCGGTCTTTGCGCTAAGCTAAGCTAACAGGCTGATAGCGGTTGCTTCATATTTACCAAACCGCCTGATGTCACAATACCAGAAATTGAGTTGTCGATACCAATACGAGTGAAATTCCAAGATTCTCAATAGCCAATCTGATACGAGTAAAAAACAAAGCACTTAGTGTGACTCAGTGTTAGGAAAATAGAGTGAATATAAGAAGTGGACATAGTCGTAGAGATGTCACCCATTGGTTTGAAGGTTGACAGTTTGAAACCTCAAGTTCGACATTTTGGCCATCGCCATCTTGACTTTTTGCAACCAGTAAAAAGGGGCCACTGTGGCTCAGTGGTAGAGCAGGATCATCCTTCAATCAGATGATCGACGATTCGATCCCCAGTTCCTCTAGTCCATGTCGATGTGTCCTTGGGCAAGACACTGTGCTGCGCTGTATGAACGGGTGTGCATTTAGTATCTTTTACCTACAAGTGACCATATTTATGCCGCTCTGGTAGAGACCTGTCAATGAACATCATGCTGTATTGAAGAAGACTTGAAACTAGAGATTGAGACCATAAACTCATGTTTACAATGTTTACTGAGGTAATAAATCAAGAGAGAAGTAGAGTCATTTTCTCATAGACTTCTATACAACCAGAGGAGTCGCCCCCTGGTGGACACTAGAGAGAATGCAGCTTTAACACATGAAGCATCGGCTTCACTTTTCAGAACCGGAGGTTGCGTCTGCTTAGGAAGTTAAACATCATAATTCCCTCTATAATATCTATTTTATGTTGAAAAAATCTCCTCAAGTTTCTCGACAAACACTAAATTGAAAATAATTAACAAGAATACATTTTAACTAGTGCTGGGCAACGATTAAAATATTTAATCGCGATTAATTGCATGGATTTTTTGCGATTAATCTCATTGTTATGGCAAAGTTCAATAATGAATTCAAAAGTAGTGTATTGTGCACTTTTATTGTAAAAGTACTGCTATATGAACAAAAGGGCAATAACATTTGGTTTGCAAACACTTTAAACACATCAGGTGCTTTTTAACAGCAGTATTCTCTTTACACAGTAGCGATCATATTTCTTGCACTATCTGTGCTCAGTGTGTGACTTTATGTGAAACGTTCCACTGCTGTGCAACAGGAATAAAATGTTTCAGCACGTTTCAGCAAAAATGTCTGTCTTCATGACAGTCAGAGCATGTGAATGCAGCTCTACTGTTCATCAATATAATGCTGTAACTCAGAGGTGATGATGGTGACCCAGCGATCAAAGAATAAAGACACTACCCACAATTTAGGTGTATTTTCCCTTTATTAACTCACGAGATGCAGCATGTTTTATACTTAATGTGAATATAATTCATACTTTGTTGGCATCTTATTCTGTTGTCTCACGTTAATCTTTCCGCTAACTTTCACGGTCCTTCGCTCGCTCCCGATCTGTGCCGTTTAAATGCGTTTACGGTGAAGCATATAGGTGCACTAACATGTAAGTGTCTGCTGAGTTGACCACGGAGATCTGAGTGTCTGCTGACTTTAGCGCAGCGATGTCCAGTAGTCTCCATTCCTCCACCGCTGCCAGTGAGCAACGGACTTTCAAAATTTAAAAAAATGCGTTAAAGCGCTATAAAATAATTGTCGGCGTTAATTAATGAATGCGTTAACGCAATAATAACGCGTTAACTTGCCCAGCACTAATTTTAACACGTCATGATAACGTTATTATTTACCATCACTTAATATACATGTTTACTGAATAGAGCTTGAACGTATCATAATGATACTCGATGCAACCTCCGCAACGTGTTGGCTCAGCAGGACTGCACTGCCCACCGACTGCTAACAGCTAACGTTAATTAGCTTTCTTCCTGCTGATTTCTACATGGATTTGTTGGATGTAGTGTCCTGGACACTTTGAAAGTGAGTTTACTGCATCATCATTAGTGCCGAACCTCCACTGTACCTTTGGTTCCTGCGGTACTCTAACGTCATATCTTTGGAATTTTGGCATCAACTTACCGAAACATCAGTTTTAACGTCCTTAACAGCCGTCACTAATTAGATCAGCTGTGTTAAAGTTAGCTGTGGTTGTGATGTCTGGTCTGAAACCTGATATCTGCTCTCACACTCGTTACTCATTGACATCATTCTTATCATTTCTTTGCTAAATTAAGTAAATTGACTGACTATCAAAAACATTCCATTAGGAGTCAAGTCACAGTGTGAGACTGTGTTTATGGATCTTTAACTGTGTAATCCAGACCTGGATCACCTCCAAGCTCTTCATGAAGAATCCAATATCACATGTGTCATAACTTAAAAATAACAATTCTACATTCTTTCCTTTGATTTTGAAGTTGCGTACAACAATAAAACTGTTGCCAGAAATGAAGCGGATTTAAATGATGTGGTGGAGAGTCCTTATTTCCATTTGATGGTTTAATGAGTTGATAACACGTTGAATAATGTGACCTCGAGTAGTTCAGTACTCGACTTCAGTTCATGGTTAACAGACACTTTGACCGGCGTTAATACACGCTGACCCAACCTCTCCATTGATTTACAGCTTTCACACCGTTCATTCTCTTCCGGATGAATTAAAGTCTCACTGAACCCTATTTGATCAACATGAAGGGACAAAAACTTTGACCCGGAAACATTCTTGTGAAGACAAAGAAAAACTGCAATATTTGATTTGCAGAAGTCTTTCCATCTCCATCCAGCTGGCATCACGTGACCGTGGCATGTGGACAACATGTCACAGTCAGAGCTGATCATTTCCAACAAGTCTAACTTCACTCACTGAACTGTACATTTTGTTAATCACAGAGTTTGATGAGCTTTTTGTTAACAGTAATAGTGATGAAATGTACCTTACGTTTGGTAATTGATGTGTTTTTTCAGAGTCTCCGTTAGTTACTAACAAGGCAGAATTTAATTTAAAGCCAAAGCAGAAAAAGGGCCAAAAAACTAAAGAAAAACAAGGAAACAAATCTACTAATGACGATAATAACAAATGACAATAAATCTAAAAGGGAACAAAAGTAAACTTCAAGAAACAATAAATCAACAACAATAAAACTACATTAATAAAATAAATGACAAGTCAAAAAAAAGAAGGAAAAACAAATAAACTAGAACCAAACAAAAAAAAGACAATAAATCAACAACAATAAAACTACTTTTACAGTGTGGACATTTCCTGTGATAAGAATATTTAACATGAAACATGCAGTCTGCAGTAATGCATCAATATGCTGCAAAATATATCAAAACCTGTGATTATAAGATCACAGAAGAAGGAACAACACATAACCAATTTAACCATAGCACACGCACACACACCATACCCCCCCCCCCCCACACACACACCAACAGGTGCTTTCATGAATCTAAAATATGTGTCAATGTTGCATCTGAACAACATGAACTATGAACAATGTGGAATAAGTCAGGAATGTTATCAGGTCTTTTTATTGCACAGTATGAACATTTTAAAAGTGATCCACACCCAGAACCCCGACGGACCCAAGGTCAGAACACAAAATAAGGCCTATAAATGTCACCAGCTAGCACGAGTACTGAATGACCTGATGCACTGCAGAGTGTGTGTGTGTGTGTGCGGAGGGTGGACATGTTTCACCACCCGCCACACTGCTAACAGTGAGCTCCGTCACAGGAACTCACACACTGAAGAGCCAGTTTGTCCGCTCTGAATAAGAATGAAAGTTACTGGCAGTGTGCGGGAGGGAGGCGAGTGTGTTCTGGGACGCAGTGGGAGGTTGTTATTTGCTGGACCCGGTACATTCCACTGCCCGGCTGGTACGTGTGCAGCGGTTGTTTTATGATTCAGTATTCAGTATGTTTTGTGTCATGACGGCGCTGCACCAGCCTCCGCTCACTTCAAAGCTCTGCTTCGGTGTTTGATATCGTTTATGATGCAAAATCAAAACTGAACCCACAACATTTAAATTAAACAGGAAGTGAGCATTGTTGTACTAAAAATATTAATTCCACGTGCAGTATCATTGGTCAATGGTATCATTGCTGCCAAGAAGAGCAGTGGGATAATAATTCAGCACAGCGGAGATGACGGGACTAAATGAAATGCAGTCGTGTTTAATTAAAAGACGTGCTCTGCCAGCTGCGAGGTGTCAAAATGAAAAAAGCTTAAAAACACCAGCGTATGCTGCAAATAAAGCCTGCTGGTTTTACACAGACTTTACTCTGCACTCAGATGTGACTGTGTCCACCTCAGCCGCCGTGTGTCATCACTTGACGGTTGGCTGCTGTGGACCTTCACCCGACGGCAGCCGGTATGACACACCAGCCGGCCTTCTGCTGTAAAACCATCAGTGCTACACCTTAGTGATCAGATAAAGACAGCCTCCGAACACACAGGTGGCGATGTGGCTGTTTATGTTATCACCTTGGAGACATTCACATGAATTTAAATGTAACACATCCAGTAATGTTTTGGACTTGTTTGACTTGTTTATTGAGGAACAACTACATAATATTTCAGCTTAAATTTCTCATCTCTGCCTCCGGGTATCCACAAAGTGCCGCGCTATAGATGCCGCTCAAAAACAGAAACTTCCTAAACCATCGGCTCCATTGTGTAAATAAAGTGACTCAGCGAGCGGGATGACTCGGCTTTCAGGATCAATATAGCGGCACTGAGGAATTTACTGCTTCAATTTACTACATTTACCATAAACACTGATTGAACCATAAAAGGTGGTGAAAGTTCCCTTTAACAGCTGGTCATAAATCTGGTTTATTGTCCGTCAGTATCATTGGGCAGCACTGTTAATAACTGGCTGAGTGTTTCCTTACCACTAAATTGTTCATGAACACTGTTAAGTGAAGCCATAGTTTTAAAAACACATAACTGCTGAGGTGCAGATCGACAGAGCTTCTACAAATATGAGAAACAAGCTGCAGTGCAAAGTCATCATTCTGATGAAAAGATGAAAAGTTAGAGCTGTTTTTGCACACACAAAAAGTAAAAGTAACTTGACAAAAACAAGATTCACTTCAAAGTCCAAGATAACGAGGGACAGGTGACAGCAGGTCTAATCAGGAACAGGTGACAACAATCAGGGCGAGGCAGACAATCACACCAAGGGCGTAGGTTTGGTCTCAGCATTGGTAGGGACACTGCCAGCCCCCCCCCCCCGCCATATAAAAAAAAAAAACTTAGTTGATATTATGTTGAACAGGCACTTTTATTGTAAAAGTACTGCTATATGAACAAAAGGGCAATAACATTTGGTTTGCAAACACTTTAAACACATCAGGTGCTTTTTAACAGCAGTATTCTCTTTACACAGTAGCGATCATATTTCTTGCACTATCTGTGCTCAGTGTGTGACTTTATGTGAAACGTTCCACTGCTGTGCAACAGGAATAAAATGTTTCAGCACGTTTCAGCAAAAATGTCTGTCTTCATGACAGTCAGAGCATGTGAATGCAGCTCTACTGTTCATCAATATAATGCTGTAACTCAGAGGTGATGACGGTGACCCAGCCCAGTGAGCATTTTTCCATTGAAAAGACGTTCAGAATTGGTTGAAAAGTGAAAGTTTTTTCGCCGACTATTTGTAGACGTTGATTAAACGTTCACGCTTAGACCAGATTTCAACGTGATTTGCAATACTATAATTTTTCGTCCTCTACATTGTGCTAATAGTAATATATCATCATTTTCGAGGCTTACAAAGAAACCACATCCACATTTATCAGTTGAAAGCCAGTATTGGAAATCACGTTGAAATCTGGTCTAAACGTGTTTTCAACGTGTTTTCAACGTCAAAAGACCAAGTGACACAGGCAACAGTTAATTTGTATTTATTAAGCACAATATAAATATAAACAATGTTCTTTATATAAAACCATAATCTCCTTTTCCTGCTTTAAAAGTCGTTTTCAAAGCCACACAGGAGCTGGTTTCAGGAGATCTGCCATATTTTCAAGCGGGACATCTGTAAATAAAACAAGTTCGTAATGTTCGTAAACATGTTCGTAAACAGCTAAAGCTAACATGCTAACACTACAAGCTAGCAGCCTCGCCCGCATGGTGACTAAGCATAACATGATATTAGTGGTATGGTAATGATATTTTGGTTTGCAATATTGGAATAAAGTAGTTTAAGTACTTACAGAGTACGTCGTTAGCGTGAAGCCTCGTTTATTCCGTCAGCTCGTTCACTTCGCTCATCACTCAGTAGAGCTAGCTAGCTCAAATCGTGCCGTGTTTCCAGCCGTCTCTAACTTAGAAAAATGCACAGAGTCCGTGCGCATGCGTGTTCCAGCAGTAAACACAGAGGTTGTATTTTACGTGAACATACAGACAGAATGTGCTCTGCTCTCATTACGATGTCCTGGGAGCTTCTTGTTGACAGCACACAGTCTATAGTTCCATATTTAAGAAGTTTTATATGAAATATTAAATGCATTGAAATCACGTCTTCGTGTAGACCACATATCACCGGCCAGCGTAATATGATTTTGGAGAAATACGTTTAAAGTAACCAAAATCGCGTCTCTTTCAACCTACAACTGAACAAACCATCAATATTTTAAAAGAAATTGGTGTTTTGTGACACGTTGATATTGTAACCGTAATTTAGCCGGTTGAAAAGACGGTGAAAATACGTCTAAGATGTTCAGACCCCATTTCAACGCGTTTTCAACCAGAAATCAACGTTGAAATCCGGGTTAGTGCTCACTGGGAGCGATCAAAGAATAAAGACACTTTATGCACAATTTAGGTGTATTTTCCCTTTAACTCACGAGATGCAGGTAGCATGTTTTATACAGAATATGTGAATATAATTCATACTTTGTTGGCATCTTATTCTGAAAACCGGATGTTCGTCTGAAGAAACCGGATGTTGTTTCACATTAATCTTTCCGCTACCTTTCAAAGTCCTTCGCTCGCTCCCGATCTGTGCCGTTTGAATGCGTTTACTGTGAATGTCAGCATATAGGTGCACTAACATGTAAGTGTCTGCTGAGTTGACCACGGAGATCTGAGTGTCTGCTGACTTTACCGCAGCGATGTCCAGTAGTCTCCATTTCTCCACCGCTGCCAGTGAGCAACGGACTTTCAAAATTTCAAAAACGCGCTATAAAATAATTGTCGGCGTTAATTAATTAATGCGTTAACGCGATAATAACGCGTTACCTTGCCCAGCACTAATAATAATACGAATGAGTTTGCAAATATATTGTGCAAAATTATTTTTTCTAACAGGCAATTGAAATCAACAAAATATTGGTGGGGACAATTGTGTCTTTCCCAAACTTTGGTCGTGACTAGTCCCTATGGACCTTATGCAAACCTACACCCTTGAATCACACACGTCTGAAATAAGGTGAGTTCTCCAGAATTAAACAGGAAAAAATAACGGCAAAAGTGAAGCATGACAACAAGAGAATACGGGTTTGTTTTAGCATTTTTTTAGCACATAGTTTTGGTTTCATTTTTTATTTACCATGACTGAAGTTTTCTTTGGGATTCAACACAAAATTCAGAGCAATTTTATTGCCTCCACATGGCTCTCAATGTGGCGACCTCTGAGCCAGCGGCTGGCAACCAGTGTTGCCAACTCCTCAGTAAGGAAAGTAGCTATTGGCTGTCCTAAAAGTCGCTAGAAGTCGCTAAATTACGTCATCGCCTAATTTGCATAATCGTAATGAGCGCTGTAGGAGAGAGGCGGGAACAGCGGTGGCTTTGCGCATGCGCGATTCATTTGCAGTCTGGACATGGAGAGTGTGGGTCTCCTCTTTCTGCAGCTGGACTGCTGCGCGAGGGGCTACTGTGAGACTAATCACCTTTGAGTGCTTTGAGGTGGCGGAGGGGCTCACGGCAGCTCCCGCGTGCCGAACGGTACGTGCTTTCACGTCAGAGTCAAAACACCAGAAAAGTCTCCAACAACACCAGAAAAAGTAGATAGATTTGTCGCTAGTAGCTTTTGACAAAAAAAGTCGCCATGAGGGTTGGGAAAGTCGCCAGATTTAGCGAGAAAGTCGCCAAGCTGGCAACACTGCTGGCAACTAACGGTGCTAACAGCGCTGAAAGAGCTAACAGTGAATTTGATATGGATCATGTAAACATATCTCAAATCATATCATATCTCAACGCCGACTCTGTACCCGTTGTTTTAAAAAGCTAAATAAGTTATTAGCATGACGTCATCCAGCTAGCCAAACCTGTCTGGTGTACAGCTAGTACAGAAGCTTCGCATGTACTGCTTCCCTTTCCTGCTAGTCTGCTGTCTGATTGTGAGGTCAGGCTGATCTGATATCAGCTCTTTGGCTGCAGAATCTCCGCCAAAGTTCTCCTCTCAAACGGGTCTTGGAGGAGTAGTGCTCGTGCTCGCGCTCGCCTGTAGAGACTTCTCCTGACGAGAACGCGCAGTTGTGCAACTATCAGAAACGTGTGTGTGGTTGATGTAGAAATTCACGAGAACTGGAGATAAATCTGGTTTCCACGTGAACACATGAGCTCCTGACTCTGCTCATTGGTCAGCTGTCAGTGGGTCTCACAGAGCAGCACAATGCACTAAACTGTCACACGTTTGATTACAATGGGACAAAAAAAACTCAATCCGGCAGATGGGTGAATATGTGACGGTAAAATGTGTTGAATTCCGTGTTATTACTGTGAATTATTTAATAAATCGCTCATTTGGCTCAGAAAAAAACTTTCAGAGAAACAGAAACGGTTTGTTGCCAAATACGTTTGCACATTCAAGAAATGTGATTAGTGCATAACAATGAACACATAACAATGAACACAGTGTAATAGTATAAGACCTAATTTAATTTAAATAGGAATATGAAAATGTACAATAGAATAAACAAACAAATCAAGCAGAGGTCTTCAACAGGGGGTCGGTGACCCCTAGGTGGTCTGCGGAGGTACTGCAGGGGGGTCGTGACATTTTTGGTTGATTAGACAATTTTCCCTTTTTTTTCCAAACATGTAACGCTGCTAAAACACTGCAGCTCCTTTCCACAACAGCCAACTACTGAGGCCAGTATATTATTATGACAAGCGTTTGGACATTGTTATGAGCGAAAATTTATCTTTTTGTAACTCGGCCAAAAAACATGAATCTGTCCATTATTGTAATAGTTGAGTATTGTATGCAAGATAACGGGTATCTTTATGCATGGCAGTGGCACTAATAGACCATCACTCCTTTTTCATTTCCACATTTATGTTTAAAATAAATTTGAATAGCTTGTATGCATGATTATCATGCAATTGACAGACAATGTTGATATTGACATTAATATCTGTTGACTAGGTATGTTTAGAAATGGCAGTGGCACGGCCTCCCTACTCACTGTACCTTGCACATGTTTAGAATAAAAACATGAATATATGAACCTGTGTGTTATTTGAATAGCTTAGTATTGAATGCACAATAAATAGGTATGTTTATACATGGCACTAGGCCCAGTTTAATATAAAACACAATTTTATACAATACATATAGTAGAGGGTCCCTGCTCCATCTCTCTATCAGTTTGGGGGTCCTTGGCCTGAAAAACGTTGAAGACCCCTGACGTAAAGTACTTGTTTATTATATTTTTGCCCAAAAAGCATCCAAATCTACGGTATATTCCTGTATTTTGAAAGAACAGTTCAATACTGTTAGAAATAAGTTGCATCTTTACAGAAATGTATTATAGTGAACTCATTCCTTTCCTCTGGAAAACTTTTTTTATTCAGACATTTTTGACATATACGTATATATATATATTTTTTTAAAATTGCTTTCCAAATGGAAATATTGCTCCAATTATGCAGTAGATAGACTTTGCCTCATGTTTCGGTCTGAAGTCACGAACTCGCTGTTCAAAGGCAAATCAGATATGACAGCGATAATCTCATTTGCTACAGGAAGTCATTTTTTCTCAGCAGTTTCAGGGAACATGAATCTTGCGGTGTATCATGTGAAACACACACAAAACCAGAAATATCTTAGCTGAATAGCAAATTAAATGATTAAAATTACATATTAGTAACTATAAATAACTTTGACTTTGTGTTATCGATATGAAAGTGACAATACTGCATTTTAAAAATAGTAATTTCTTTATTTTACAAATATTATATAGTCTTAAATACTGAAGGATAACAAATATTTTCAACGCTACATTAAACATTGGAAATTTAAAATGTAAATATAACCGACGGCCTCTCGCACATACCATAAAAAATATAAAAATAAGTCATAACTTTCTGAACCACCCATAGTTAAGTCATAGCAGAGTTTAAATTTAAAACATCATATAATAAACATCACATGCCCAGAAACAGCAGATTCAACACTTCATATTCTGCAGCATGAATCATCAACGTTAAAAATACATTATTGCATTGAGTTTCGCCTGTAGATACAAATTTAACTCCACAATATTAAAGTTGTGTTGCTTTAACAGCTGTGTGCTCATCTCTCGTCATGGCAGGATTATCGTACATCTCCAGACTCTTCCTGCTGTTCTTCCTCACCTTCTCATCCTCGTCTCTTTTGCAGCACTTGCAGCAGCAGCAGCAGTGTTTGCCGCAGAAGCCAAAGATGGAGGTCACCACGGCGTCCCAGGGCCTCATAGAGTGCAGGGGCCGGGGCAAAAAGTCCCAGCTGCGGAGGCACTTGGGCAGGAAGCGGGGATAGCGAGACTGCATCACGTTGATGACGATCACAAAGATCACCAACGCAATGATGGGCACGCCGACGCCGACCAGGACTTGCCAGCCGGCCAGCGACAGGCCGAATACACTCAGAGGTAAAACCAAGAAACACAGGAAGAGGTAGAGGCCGGCAAACCAGCGGTATTCAGCCGTATGGTTCCCCAGCCCTCTGGCCAACCTAATGGGCAGCCGTGTGAAGGGGATCGGATACCACAGCAAGATACCCATGATGTTGAAGAAGAAATGGCAAAGTGCAATCTAGAAGAAAACACAAATGACATTTAAACAAGGCTGTCAAATATGAATGAACATAAAATTATTTGAGTTAAAAGCAATGAAATTGGCAGAAAATGATGCTGGCATTGAGCGGGATACGTTTCATATCAGCCTCGTCTCACGCTTTCAGAACATCACAATGCCGCTTGGTTAACGTTCTGAAACGATTTGTTAAGTTTAGGCAACAAAACTAATTGGTTATGTTTTCAAAAACCATCATGTTTGAGTATAATTAATAACCTAACAACATGACTGGCATAAATAGATAATTAAATAGTCCTTGGTTGACTTTCTTGCATAACATTACGGAACAAGCATTAAGTCGACGTTTGGTTTCACATTGGACACGAATGGTGGTCTCCTAAGTGAAAGTCATGTTTTTGTTGGAGCCACCCTCCCGCCATTACCGGTCTTGTTATTATACACTAAACAAAATACAAAATACAAAATAATTTTCAATAACGGTTGCTCATTGAACTACATCACTACGTCTGAGCGAATGCAACAATGTCCATATTCAACGTATCTGTCGTTTGCAGATACGTACAACGGCAACATTTATTCCTGGCGACTGGGCTGGTTAAAAGCTAACATTAGCATGCTAACATGGTGACAATGACAATGCAAGCATGTTGATGTTTAGCACATAGTCGAATGTTAACCATGTTCACTCTAGTGGTTTAGTGTGTTAGCATGCTAACATTTGTTAATTAGCAGTAAAAAGCACAGCTGAGGCTGATGGGAATTCCATTAGTTTGATGATAATGATGGGGCTCTATGATACAACATTCTATTGTGTAACTTTGCAGCGAGTATAACAAGTTATATTTTCAATTCACTTATTTCCAAATATTTAAAAGCAACAGGTTTTTGATTATTCTCCTGTCTGGCATGTAGCTGTTATTGTGAATATTTGGACCAACAAAGGGGGATCAAAGCTATTAGAATTCATCATCTGGGAACCATGAATATCTGTACGTAAGTTCATGGCAATCCATCAAATAGTAGTTGAGATATTTTCACTAAAAACCCAAAATATTGACGCTTGAGGAAAAGTCAGGGGATCACCAAAATCTGTAGGATTCATCCTCTGGGGAGCATGAATGTGTTTAAGTGCCTTAATCGCAATCCATCTGACAGTTGGGGAGATATTTCAGTTTGGACCTAAGAGCAATATTGCCATCCATAGACCCACGCTGCTAGCATGGCTAAAAACGGGCACACAAGGGAAACTTTGCATTGCGTCTCACCTGCAGGGAGTTTGATAGTGTTTCTCCAGGGCTAGCCATAGCAGCTAGTATAGCCGTGGTTGTCGTACCAATGTTTGAGCCCAGCGTCAGAGGATAAGCTCTCTCGAGGCTAATGACACCAATACCTGGTGAAAGGAGATCGACGAGATATAAATCATGGTGTATATTAAAAAAAAAGACATTTTAATAACATGTTATGTAATCGATGACTTACCAACAAGAGGAGTTATAGCTGAGGTGAAGACGGAGCTGCTCTGAACGATGAAGGTCATCCCCGCTCCCACCAACATTGCAATGTAGCCAGTAGCCCAAGCGAAGGGGAAGGGGAAGTCTGTGGTCAAACAGAAACACCGGAGGTGAGCAATAAACCTGGTGAAGTGTTTCATCACCACAGTGTTTGTGCCTGAGCTTTGTCCGTCACACAGAAGGACCGCTGGACCTGTCGGCGAGTCAGAAGCAGCAGGGAGGCCGTACCTGTGTCCTCATCAAGCATCACCATAGGAGGGCAGGTGTGCTGACTATCACACAGGCTGGAGAGAGCACGCCGATTATGATTCATTTTTCTTACCTGTGTTGAGCACCTTCTTGATGATGACAGCCACCTGTCCCTTCAGCATGGAGTTGAGCAGCTTGACGATGAGGATGAGGCAGGTGCAGAGGGTGAGCAGGGACAGAGCCAGGAGAATGAGGCCCACGGCCAGGTCAGGTAAGTTAACGTTGACGAAGATGTGTTTGCCTGAAACGGACGGTCAAAGAGACGAACGGCATTAAAGCGTCCACTCAAGGCTTGACTTATGTGACGGCTAAATATAGCCTCATATGCATGACTCACTTAAGAGCGAGCCGTTCTTTGATAAATGGAGCTTTGGTTATAAAAAAGACCCGTTTCTGATCTCAATGAGTGGTTATACTATTTATAAAACCAAACTCAAAGGCATTTATTTTAATTGTTTTGTCTTCGTATTACTGCTTAGTCTTGAAACTTGAAAGCATTTTTTGTTTCTTTATCTTTTTATCCTTAATATTTTATCCCTTTTTCACGTAAGACTATTAATATCTAATAGCGGAGGTATATCTACATAAGCCATTTTTGGCTTCTAACCTCTTCTGGACAATGTTCAAACTGTCATTTTATATAAGTGTCTATGAGCAAATAGACAGTTTAACGCAGACTGGCCAATCATAGGGTAGCATCATCCAGCTTTGAAACTCCCACCGAGGAGACCGCTTCCGTAGTTCTTTAAACCCAAAAGAAAACCTTCTCCTAAACCTAACTGAGTTGTCTCCTGTGAACACGGAAGTTTATTTTGAAAAGACTGTATGCATGTAACGAGCACAAATGTACACGTGTTGCTGAAAAAGCACGACAAATGAGGAGCAACTTTTCGTAATATATACAAGCAGCTGTATGAGGATACGGTTGAAAAGTGAAACTCGTTACCCAGGGAAGGTGTAAGGAGACGTTACGTTTCTACCTAAAAACCTGTGGAGCTAACATTAGCAGAGTACGTTAGCACATCTTTAACTAGCGTTAGCACCTCTATGCTACGCTAGCAACTGAAGGTATATTGAATGTATTTGAATGATTGTAACAGTGAATAAAGAGGAACAGTGTTGTTCCTTCATGTCATTGTCTTCTGGCTTGATCACCAGCT
Organism: Anarhichas minor; assembly: GCF_050575085.1. Lineage (NCBI taxonomy): Eukaryota > Metazoa > Chordata > Actinopteri > Perciformes > Anarhichadidae > Anarhichas > Anarhichas minor. The sequence goes on from NW_027466527.1 coordinate 997,197, forward strand.
GATGTGCTGGTTCATTGTTACACTTTAGTTTCTATCTTTGTCTCTTTTAACTTGTTTTTTGCTGCTGAATCAGTTTGACTCCCTGAATATATCCTTAAACACACATTGGAGCCCTTTCTGTCTCTGAAATCACTTTTTGTTTTTTCACTATAAGTTAGTTAGTGACAGTGTGGGCTCCATGGTAACGTGGCTCTGACAGCTTGACGGAGCTGGGCTTCGGGGGGGCAGAATACTTTGACCATTTAAGGGTCACGTGGCCACTCAAGTGCTTCAGCGAGGCAGCATGAATAGACGTATTGAGCAGGTAGACGGGTCAAGGGAGGGTTTTAGCTGAGTCACTGTTACAACTCAAAGGTAGTCATTGTCTGAACATCAGAGGGTCCGGATGAAGGAGGTTGTTGTGTCTCATATGTCACTGAGCTGCAGTGGATCAGATAATCCTAACTGCTTTGTAAATGTTCTTATTTTCCTCTCTTTCTCTCTTTTCCTCCCGACTGATAGAGGCACGCTTACATTTCTCTTGGTAATCGGTCCAAGACGAGTTCATCTGGGTCCAGGTCAGGTTTCCTTCGTCCCAGCACATGGCACCAGCAGTGCAGTTGTCCACTGTTGCATTCCAGAAAGTCTGCAGGCAAAAAAAAAAAACTGCTTTAAATGCAGGAGCAGCAATAATGAAGAAGTCCGTGGTAATCTTTAAATTACCGCACAACATTCCACCTTTGATAAAATAACACACCTTCAATGCATGATCTAATGACGCAATCACTGTGGTCACAATGCTAGAAGGACGATATCAATGATTAACAGGAAGAGGTAAGCATCGCTTCATCATCTGTGTTTACTGCTGCCGTGTTGTGTTCAGTGTGTGGCAAACTAACAATTTAGGCATGTTGATTTCTCACCGTGTTGACCTCTTTCTTGCACCAGACTTTGATCAGACTCTTGTTTCTGGCTGCTGGATCACCGGTGGCAATGCCAGTGATGACAGATTTATCCAGCTAAGAAAACACATAAACACATAAACACATGTCTTTTTTAAAGTTCTTTATGTTAATGTTTCATGTTTCCTGATGATTTCGGTGCCACTGACTGTACCTGGATGATGGAGTCGGTGAGAGGGTCCGTGATGACGTTGAGCAGGTCGGGGGCGTCCTCTCCGGTCTGGATGTTGAAGGATTCGATAATGAGGTGGGTGAGTTTGTACAGAACGCCCGTGGCGACTTCCAGGGGCAGAAGAACCAGCACTGACAGCCAGTTGAAGAAGTCGTGCACCGTAGCGCCGGCGAAGGCTCTGGGAGTGAAGGGAACACGCTCTTCATTAGCGGAGTTGTTCGGGTTTATCTTCGTCCCATCTTTACTATCACATGCTCGGATTTACCTGCGGAACTCATTTCGGTCTCCTGCCTGCATCATCGCCACAATCGTGTTGGTGACCGATGTTCCGATGTTGGCGCCCATGATGATCGGCACTGCAGACTGGACATCCAGCACTGAAGAAAAGTAGCGCCGTTATGTTAATGTGCTGTATACTATAGGTCCTCGCAGGCATGGGAGCATAATGAGACAAAGACCCCACCACGTCTTCTACATAGGAGCAGGACACACTCATGTTATAGTTGTTTAGTTGCTCTTGTTTGTTGTTGTGTGTTTCTTTGTAGTTGTTTAGCATCTCTATGTCTCTTTGTAGTTGTTCTGTGTCTTTGCACATGTTTATCTGCATCTCTCTGAGGTATTGTGACTCTTTGTGGTTGTTTTGAGTCACTTTGTAATTGGTTTGGTCTTTTTGTAGTTATTTTTTGTCTGTGGTTGTTTTTCTCCCTTTTGTAATAGTCTTGCATCTCTTTGTAGTTGTTATGTGTCTCTTTGTACTCTTTATGTGTCTTGTTGTAGTTCTTATGTGTCTCTTTATATCTATTTTGTGTCTCTTTGTAGTTGCTTTGTGTCTCATTGATGTCATTTTATGTCTCTTGTGGTCATTTTGAGTCTTTGAGAGACATTTTGTAGGTGAAGAACAGGTGGGGCCCCTGACACTTAGGGCCCCTGGGCCTGTCCCCCGGTTAGTACGTTCAGTAATCCATCCATGCATGCTTGTATCTGCGTGGACATGTTGACAGAAATGTAAGTGTGTGTGTGTGTGTCCGACTTACATCCAGAGGACACCATGCTGACCACAATAGAGGAGGAGGTGCTGGAGCTCTGCACCAGCACTGTGACTAACACCCCGATCACCAGCCCGGCCACAGGGTTGGACAATATCACATTGTCCTGGAAGATGTCACCAGCAACTTTGCCTGTACACACACACACACACACACACAAAACCTCAGGTCAAAAAACACAGCGCTGCATGCGCATTACATAAGCAGCGCTTTGTTGGCCCTGGCATTATCAAGGAGATAAAGTAAATGTGCAGTGATGGGTGGTGATAAAGATCCAAGATATTGAATGTTATTCTGTGAATTTACCTCCGACTAGCTGGAAGGCTGAGCTGAGAACATCCAGCGAGCAGATGAACAGGTAGAGAAGTCCGAGCAGCATTGCGGCCTTCAGAATACCAGTCAGCACCCGCATAATCTTCCCTTTTGTATCCAGGTCTGTAAGAAAACGTACAAAGTACTGACTCAGAGTCAGGTTTTTGTAAAGGGGTTCATGCGGTGCGGAGGCCGGCGAGCTGCCTCACCTGACCACTTGACCCCAGTGTCTTTGAGCTCCGGGAGATCCCAGGGGTCTTCTGCATCTGGATCCTCGTTCACCAGGTCCACGGTGGAGTAAGCCGGCAGGATGGCGACATCTTTAACCCGAGCGTCGTCGTCTAGGGAGCGAGGGAGGGAGGGAGGGAGGGGTGTTAGAAAACACCAGCACAGTTTGAGCACCTTTAAAAGTGTCCGAGAGGAAAGGGACGCACCGAGAGTCGGGGAGGAATCGGTCCCCACCTGTGGTCTTGGAGCCATGACGGTCTGAGGAAGGAAAGGTCACAGTTAATAACTTATATGATTACATTACAGACATGTCATTATATTTTTACAAGCAGGTTTATTAAATTAATGGAGCAGAAGACGATAAAGTGGAAATTTGTCCAAGCCAGCTTTTCAGAATAAAATGACTCTTTCAATGCAGTGATTTTAATCTATAAACAATCTGTATCACGGTGATTATGACGTAATGAAGTTATAAAAAGACAAAAGCCTCAACTTATCCACCTTTATGGTTGATCCAGTGGGACTGAATCTCAAAAATCTGTTATAAAAATAAGAAATAGCACTTAAAAAAGCACACACACACACACACACACAGAGAACCGACAAGACTTTACCAGATAACTTCAATACAAATCTACAGAAGTTACACATCATCTCTGGCACACATTCTCCCGCGCTACCTCCTCCTCCGTCCCCGGTAACAGTGAGTCCTCATGCGGCCCCGCTAACACAGCGGTGATGGTGGACGAGATTTACGCACCTGCAGTGGAGCGCCGTGAGCGGAGAGCGGGAGGCTTCACCTGGGTTACCTGTTGCTCTCCTCCGGACGGAACGCTGCTTTTATAGCGCGGCGCCGAGCACGAGCACACACACACGCGCACACACACACACACACACACACAGAGGCTGCTCGCGGTTCAAAGGTCGTGCACACATGTGCAGAGTGCAAGAGGCTGCGAGGTGCATTTATCTCTGTGATAAAGGCAATGTAATGGTTTTATTAATTATGATACACACTATTATGATTAAAGGGCAGGAAATCTGACCCACAGCAGTTTCTTTTTGTATTTATTATGTTTTACAATAATAATATGTTGCCTTTAGTGGAGTATCAGCTACATAAATAAAATAAAGTATATTCGCATAAACACCTGTTAACACCTGTCAGGTTTTAGTCTCAGCAGCAGGTCCAACCTAAGGCTCAGGGAGTGGACCGACACCGGAATGAAACGAAGGAAGCTGCCCCCTGGTGGCTGTGAGTGCAACACTAAGCTGCAGATATTTATGTGTCATCTATGTTCACTTTGCTGTATTTTCGTCTCTTCATGTAATTTTTAAAGAAATGTTTTGAACTATTACTGAAGTCTGTTATCTGTGGTTCTATGTGGTGAAACCGTTTCGCTGCCATCTGGACCCCGATTCTGAATCTCTGGAGTAATCCTGATGAATAAATGAAGAATTTATTTTTATTTGTTTAGTCTCCTCCATTGTTAAATAATGTTGATCCTATGGCTATTTTCCCTTATTTTGAAAGATTTTGTGCAGTATGTTATTATAATAATAATATATATATATATATATATATATATATATATATATATATATATACATTATTAGTATTATTATTAGCAGCAGTAGCAGTCGTAGTATTCATTCAATAATTATATATATAATTATTGAATGAATATATATATATATAAATATCTTGAACAATAATTAATAAGTCTTTGGCTTAAATACTCATAACTCATGACCATACAAAGACCATAAACTGTAACGAGGGCTCACAAATAGACATTATCACATTATTATTCATATTTTTCTTAGGTTGTGCATCATATCGACTCTTTGTGTTTGTAAAGTTGTCATGCACGCTGTCGTTAAATGTTGAATGTTAATTCTACACATTATAATATATATATATATATATACAGTTGTGTGAAAAAGTGTTTGCCCCCTTCCTGATTTCTTATTTTTTTGCATGTTTGTCACACTTAAATGTTTCAGATCATCAAACAAATTTAAATATTAGACAAAGATAACACAAGTAAACACAAAATGCAGTTTTTAAATGAAGGTTTTTATTATTAAGGGGGGAAAAAAATCCAAACCTACATGGCCCTGTGTGAAAAAGTGATTGCCCCCCCTGTTAAAACATAAATTAACTGGTTTATCACATCTTTGGAAAGCTGAGTTCAATTTTTCTAGCCACACCCAGGCCTGTTTACTGCCACACCTGTTCTCAATCAAGAAATCACTTAAATAGGACCTGCCTGACAAAGTGAGGTAGACCAAAAGATCCTCAAAAGCTAGACATCATGCTGCGATCCAAAGAAATTCAGGAACAAATGAGAAACAAAGTAATTGAGATCTATCAGTCTGGAAAAGGTTACAAAGCCATTTCTAAAGCTTTGGGACTCCAGCGAACCACAGTGAGAGCCATTATCCACAAATGGCGAAAACATGGAACAGTGGTGAACCTTCCCAGGAGTGGCCGGCCGACCAAAATTACCCCAAGAGCGCAGCGACGACTCATCCAAGAGGTCACAAAAGACCCCAGAACAACATCCAAAGAACTGCAGGCCTCACTTGCCTCAATTAAGGTCAGTGTTCATGACCCCACCATAAGAAAGAGACTGGGCAAAAATGGCCTGCATGGCAGAGTTCCAAGACGAAAACCACTGCTGAGCAAAAAGAACATAAAGGCTCGTCTCAGTTTTGCCAGAAAACATCTTGAAGATCCCCAAGACTTTTGGGAAAATACTCTGTGGACTGACGAGACAAAAGTTGAACTTTTTGGAAGGTGTATGTCCCATTACATCTGGCGCAAAAGTAACACGGCATTTCAGAAAAGGAACATCATACCAACAGTAAAATATGGTGGTGGTAGTGTGATGGTCTGGGGCTGTTTTGCTGCTTCAGGACCTGGAAGACTTGCTGTGGTAAATGGAACCATGAATTCTGCTGTCTACCAAAAAATCCTGAAGGAGAATGTCCGGCCATCTGTTCGTGACCTCAAGCTGAAGCGCACTTGGGTTCTGCAGCAGGACAATGATCCAAAACACACCAGCAAGTCCACCTCTGAATGGCTTAAGAAAAACAAAATGAAGACTTTGGAGTGGCCTAGTCAAAGTCCCGACCTGAATCCGATTGAGATGCTGTGGCATGACCTTAAAAAGGCGGTTCATGCTCGAAAACCCTCCAATGTGGCTGAATTACAACAATTCTGCAAAGATGAGTGGGCCAAAATTCCTCTACAGCGCTGTAAAAGACTCATTGCCAGTTATCGCAAACGCTTGATTGCAGTTGTTGCTGCTAAGGGTGGCCCAACCAGTTATTAGGTTTGGGGGGCAATCACTTTTTCACACAGGGCCATGTAGGTTTGGATTTATTTTTTCCCTTAATAATAAAAACCTTCATTTAAAAACTGCATTTTGTGTTTACTTGTGTTATCTTTGTCTAATATTTAAATTTGTTTGATGATCTGAAACATTTAAGTGTGACAAACATGCAAAAAAATAAGAAATCAGGAAGGGGGCAAACACTTTTTCACACAACTGTATATACATTGACTCATATGTCACACCGGAGCAACAGCATTTAATTTCAGCAGATATGTTGGTATTCACAACCATAACTGCTACATAAACACAATAGTACAGGTGTTCACACAGGCACACGTTTGCATCACGTGCACACACACATCTAGTGCTCATTAGTCTGAGTTTATAGTGAGAGATACGACTGTAACAACATAATACATCTGAAGTCAACAGTATGAATACAAGTCAATGATTAATCTCTGTTTCAGTTCCTCCCAAAGCCTCAATAAAATGCTGTGATTAAAGCTGCACTAACAAGAGTTCACTCAGGTCAACTTAAAGATTCATGTTTGCTTTAAGATGTTCTTCTAAATGTGGATGTTTCACAAAGAACGACTGCACTCACACACTTCTTCTTCTTCTTCTTCTTCTTCTTCTTCTTCTTCTTCTTCTTCTTCTTCTTCTTCTTCTTCTTCTTCTCAAGCTGTAAAGAAAACAACAAACCGGTTATCTTAAAACAATTAGAGTAAAATTACTTTTTTAGAGATAACCTGATATCTGAACACCAGCTCATAACCAGCATCATTATGCTGTATTATTGTATTATTTTATGACACAGCCAATAAGAGCTCCGGCTCCATCAGGCACACAGTGTTCAGCCAAACAAACAATCACTGCAAACATAAATGATAAACAAATCCAACAAATTACATTTCATGATTGAGTCATGATTGAGTCAGTAATATCAAACATTCACAAAAGTAGTCGTAGTTTGGTTCATGTATTGATGAATAAATGTATATACATGTTTATACTTTGATCATTAATCATGTCTTCATTATGTTTATTTTTATGCACCAATCACCTTAATACTAATTAAGTCATATTAATTGTGCAAACATAAAATAATAAACCTCTGATTCTGATAATGTCCTCATAAAAAATGTGCAAAATCTGAACCGTGATTTGAATGTAAATTAATTCACTTGGATTTGTTTTATTTTTCTGATTATTTAACTTTTCTTTTTGCACATTCTGACCGCAGAAAATACAATACGGTAAAAATGTTCCAAATAATTCTACTTCACTCGTAGACGAGCAGCACACTGTGTATAAATACCATAAACAATACACGATAAAGTATTAACTGTTATTCATTTCATCAAATCTTTCTATTCTGAATCTGACCTCATTCATCAACATTAATAATAACAATCATGTTCTTTGTTGAGAGCAATAAATCACCATGTAAATGTAATTATTTCTTCATTCTTATTGCGTAACTGAGTCGTTATTACAGGCTGCTAATTATTTTGCAGATAAGACATTATAGATTAAATACCGATTAATAATGATAATCGAGCTTCTGTGCAGTTATGAGCGGTGATATTGTGAGTGATCGGCGTCTGATTGGTTCCAGCGCCGGCTGTGACCTTGACCTCCTCTCGGTGCACACGGGAACCTGACACGAGTCTAAAGAAAGCATCTCGAAGAGGCTCCGCGTTACGATTCACCGGGTTATTTATTGACTAAAGCCATTTGGTGTTTCTCCTCATGTGACATCAGAAGACCCACATATACGACTAAAGATCAGCTCAGGTTTACCTTTGACCTTTGGAACGCTGCTGTCACTGTCCCTCCACCCACACCACCATCAAAACACCTTCCTGTCATCGTGTATTAACTAGACCTTTAAATGACGGCAGTCATCTCTTTTGTTTTCTTTTTTCTTTGAAGAAAACACATCGTGACACATCTCTCTAATGTCCCCTGAGAGCTGCTTCCCTGTCTTGTCCTCGTGTGCTCCTTAACTTGTTGTTTTCCTTGTTGTTATGGTACCGGAGTCAATGATTGGCCCGCGAGGTCACCGGGTTGATGCCACCCGCCTGCCATGCTGGCACAGTCCACACAGGGTCAGGCTGCCTGTAGTACTACGAGTGGGCTGAGCTGAGGTCCATAAAACCATAAAGACTTTCAGCTGTTAACTCGTCCAGTGATCCAGGTTACAGCCAGAGAGAACACGGGTCCGTCTCCAGGTCTGGTCCTTGGATTCTAAAGAGACTCTTTGAGAGAATGCAACAAACCTGCAGCTTTACCGACACACAGCCCCGTGTGTTCAGGGAGACATTGGACATGTTGAAATAATAACCTGACACACAAACATGTGGTTCATATTAGCAGGAATAAGTTATTTTTAATGCTGGTGTTTTCTGAAACATAATATTTCTATTAACAGACCGTCGGCTCCAGTGCATCATGATAAAATAAACATATCTAAAGCAGTTTGAATGCAGATTGTTCAGAATAAACCTGGATGGAGAGCAGAGAAAGACTCCTGCTGACCTCCTGAGACACGGAGGAAATAATCATTTACAACCGAACGACTCAAACATTTCACCAACGTTTGAACACATTAGAACAGCAGCACAAGCAGCAGCACTCTGACAGTTAACATCTCACTTTAATGAACAATCATCCTCTAATCTGTATTTTAATCTATCTAGCAAACAACTGGTTATTGTGCTTTATGACACAATAACACACTAAATGAAATACAGAAATATGTAACCTGTTAATGAAATGACTGTAATGATGTGAGAATGATATAAAAGATTATGTTGCATTTGCATCTTTACTGTTAAGTTTGCTTCACCGCCTTTCTTCTGGTTGATGTTCTGTTTTATCTATAAGTCAGGTTTATTCATATAAAACATCAACAGTAACACATTATTAAAGCTCATGTAAATAGAGTTAAAACATTTAAGGGCCAAGAGATTAGAAAACACAAACAAGCTGAAACAGAACGAGACAAATATCAAACAGAACAAGTGAAAGAAATGATTTCATAAATATAAAAGTCTTCAGCTTTGATGTCAAAGATGTGAGAGCAGCTGACCTGTGAGCAGCTGACCTGTGATTTTCTGGGTCTTCAGAAATAATATGTTGTTGTTTTTTTACACAAAAACATGCAGCGATATGTTTTATTGTTGCTCAGATCTGAGTCTGCAGGTCACACTGGATCAGATCTCCGTCCACTGAGGAGGAGTGAGAGAATAACAAAGTGTTCTCAAGAACTCAAGGTAACGCTGGGAGAGTAACTGACAGATAAAATGTCATTTTGCAGAAGCCGTCAGGACTCAGCAGCTCCACTCGTCCTCCAGCAGATGGAGATGAGACTGCATGGTCTCATGTCACAGTTTAGAGCCACTCAGTGTTTGAATGATTCATTTAAACACTACATCAAAGGGATAGAAATGCATTACTGCATCAATAGTTATAACACAGTAATAGAATATATATCATTCTAAAAGGGTCCATCGCTGTTGGTACTTTGATGAGAGTACTTTAGTACTCTCACTGTACCAGAGTACTCCTACACAGAGGTATTACTACTGCGTTTCCTGCATCGATCACTCTCAATACAAACCTTTTTAAACTTGATGTATTTAAAACAAAGCTGAGAGCTTGTTTCCTGTATTATCATATTCTATCATGTGACGTCTGTTAAACATGACGTCTTTGTGTCAGAAGAGTCTCAGAACGCTGCCGGTACCGGATGCAGCAGCTCGCTGAGGTCCAGCACGGAGGTGAACCATCAGACGGTACGTTGAGCTTTGGCCGACCTTGGAGATGATTGATGTGAAACCCTGAGTCATAAGTCGTCCACACACACACACACACACACACACACACTGATGGTCCATGGGGGAGCTTGAAATATGAAGTGGTTGAAAATAAATTAAATTAAATAATAATCATGAATAATTCTGTGACATCGATTGAAATGCAGGTGCAATAATGTACAAGCAGAGACCTGCTGATAAAAGACAAAGGTTTATTGTCCTAAATTGTATCTTTTCAGACCCTGTTATGAAACAATGAACAGAGAAAATATCGGGATTCATTGTTGATCCATTGGAGTCCAGTCGTCCCTCAGTATCGCAGCATGACCTGAAGACAAAACATGACTTATTGATTATGAAATCTTTTAAATTTCTTGGTGACATTTGAGGCTCACATGAGCTGTTGGTTGTAGATCAATAACTCACGTCACTGAGCCAGTCGGTGAAGGCGGAGGTGCGGGTGAAGACGGTGGGTTTCTTCACTTCATTGCAGACTCGAGAGGACACGAAGCTGGTGACGCCCTGGACGTACCAGCGACCGTCCCGTCCCAAACAGTTGAGAGGACCGCCGGAGTCTCCCTGAGACAAGAAACACAGCAGAAGTAAAACATTCGACCTCGATCACAGCGGGAAGTTCACTTCTGACAGGAGAGCGGTGGCCTCACGCACGTTGCATCCGGATACGACGTCTCCTCCGGCACAGATCATGGTGCTCTTGACGTTGATGCCCCACCAGCCGCTGCGACTGCACACGCCGTGCTCCACCACCGGCAGCAAGGCCTGCTGCAGCTTATCGGGCATGGGGCCGTGGGCTGAGACACAAGGAGGACCAAGGAAATGCATCAAGGCAGAGTTGACTCACTGCTGTATTATAGAGATAATACACGTTATTCTCCTGGTGTCCACTAGAGGCATCACTGCTGTATTATAGAGATAATACACGTTATTCTCCTGGTGTCCACTAGAGGCATCACTACTGTATTATGGAGATAATACACGTTATTCTCCTGGTGTCCACTAGAGGCATCACTACTGTATTATGGAGATAATACACGTTATTCTCCTGGTGTCCACTAGAGGCATCACTACTGTATTATGGAGATAATACACGTTATTCTCCTGGTGTCCACTAGAGGCATCACTACTGTATTATGGAGATAATACATGTTATTCTCCTGGTGTCCACTAGAGGCATCACTACTGTATTATAGAGATAATACATGTTATTCTCCTGGTGTCCACTAGAGGCATCACTACTGTATTATGGAGATAATACATGTTATTCTCCTGGTGTCCACTAGAGGCATCACTGCTGTATTATGAAGATAATACACGTTATTCTCCTGGTGTCCACTAGAGGCATCACTACTGTATGGAGCACTGCAGTGTTTGATGCAGTGTCAGACTGTCTTATCCCAGACTGTGAAAATAAAAACAACCTAGCATTTAATATACAGAGAATAATGTGACGACGCAGTGACTTTACTGAAAAGGTTCCCCCAGCCGGAGATGTAACACGGTGCTCCATGGACGGGGATCTCTCCAGCCTCTGGAAGACAAGCTACGCCAACGCTGTCATTCATGACGGGGCTCTTAACCAGTTTCAGCAGGGCAAGATCATTGCTGTGAGAAAATCATGGTTATAGTTAGCTTTTCACTGATTGAGGAGGCAAACCAGCTAAGATAATTCATTCATACTGTATTTATTGGCTTTATTAATCACATGCATTTGTTGGATTCCTTTTTTGCGTTTACTTTAAAAGGTAGGTTGTTTGCTTAAAGGTGTACATTAACAATCAGTGTTATTTATGCTTATTAAAGGGGACACATAATGCTTAGTATTTTACGTTTCTACTAGAACATGTTATTTTCTTCACACTGTGTTGACCTTCTGTCTGAAACACAAAGGTAGTTCTTGATTTTGTTGTCTTATTTCACAGTTTGTGGGTTAAGTAGGGACTCCAGATACCCAAATGTACGTGCACACTGACAAAGTGAGTTTTTCACGATATGTCACTTTAAATCATTCCACTAGTGATTCAAAAACAAGGGAATTTGTTGATCTGCTGTCTAAAATTGTTATAACATAAACTCACCCATCAGCCACAAAATCAATGTCCCACATCGGGTGTACGATGATGCGCAGAATGTCTCTGATCTGTTCAGTGCCCTCCTGCTGGCTCATGTCATGCTCTCCCAACACCACACGGTACACGTCTCCTGGCCTGTATAAGACACCTCATGTCAGATTACATCTCCCTCATATCAGACGCTTCACACTGCATGTCCACGTTGTTCTGCACGCATCACACAGCAGCTATGGCGTCGTATTGTTAGTCACCCGATGCAGTGTCCAGCCGTCAGCACCCAGCGAGGTCCAATCAGAGTCCCTCCGCAAGTGTGATGGAAACGGCTGCCGTGCTTCACCTGCAGGGAGATCTGAGAAGAAACATATTAATCATTCAAATGTAATTCTAAATCAGAGAATAGACCTCTTTTCTGTTAGTGGACATGATGAAGTCTGTGGGCGGAGCATAGGTGGAGGAAGAATCATTCTCAGAACACATAAGTGAGCAAGTTTCTGTCAATATGTACAGTCTCTAAAGGTGTGTTCAGACCAAACGGGTTAATCGCGTCATTTGCGTCGTGTTACTCGCGGGGGACCAGTTGTCGCCGGAGAGGGGCCGTGGCTTAACACCCTGGAAGCCATCCATCTCTCTAATAGTTTAGCCTGTTAGCAACATTTTCTCTCCGTCTCTCTAATAGTTTAGCCTGTTGGCAACATTTTCTCTCCGTCTCTCTAATAGTTTAGCCTGTTAGCAACATTTTCTCTCCGTCTCTCTAATAGTTTAGCCTGTTGGCAACATTTTCTCTCCGTCTCTCTAATAGTTTAGCCTGTTAGCAACATTTTCTCTCCGTCGCTCTAATAGTTTAGCCTGTTAGCAACATTTTCTCTCCGTCTCTCTAATAGTTTAGCCTGTTAGCAACATTTTCTCTCCGTCGCTCTAATAGTTTAGCCTGTTAGCAACATTTTCTCTCCGTCTCTCTAATAGTTTAGCCTGTTAGCAACATTTTCTCTCCGTCGCTCTAATAGTTTAGCCTGTTAGCAACATTTTCTCTCCATCTCTCTAATAGTTTAGCCTGTTAGCAACATTTTCTCTCCATCTCTCTAATAGTTTAGCCTGTTAGCAACATTTTCTCTCCGTCGCTCTAATAGTTTAGCTTGCTGCGCTGCAGCAGTCGTGATAGCTGAGGGGGTCTGCAGAAAGCTAAGCTAAATTATGAGCAACATTTCTCTCCATCTCTGAAACGCTGTGCCGATCTTGTAGCTCGCTGGAGTCCTGAATCACAGCTTATCATGCCAAACGTATGCAATTTCGATTCTACCCAACAACACGGCAAGATGACATTTTCGATGTGGAACTTTAGCCCACTACTCTGAAGGTGATTCGTGTTTTCCTCCAGTCTTTCCTTTGTTTTGCCTCCAGCTAACGCCGTGACGTATTCATGACGTTGACTGTAAAATGGTCTATAGTTAACTGTATTAGCTATGAATTAAAAACATTAAGCTCACAGTACCTGCCAAGGCCAGCTGTGGGGGCGAGCATCCTCTCCATTCACCACCCTGTTGACATCAGGCTTGACAGCAGGTGCACCACATCCAAACACTACAAACACAGAATAGTGAAGGAAGTTTTAAAACTGAAATTAGTTGATCTTATTGTCTGTGTCACTTTGACTTCTCCGGTTAAGCCTCATACTCACCATACGCCACCTGAAGCAGCAGGAGGGCCAGAGTGAGCATCATGGTGACAGTCTGAAGACACACACACAGTTCAGCTCTCTTATACCTCCTCCGTCCGTCTGTCCGTCCGTCAACCCAAGCACAGAATACATTGAACCCGTGGAACACCGTTATCAGAGTCCACTGCCGATTGTGGCTGAGAATAACGTTGTGTTCCACAGGTGCATCAGCTGGTCTGCCAGGACACGGATCTGGAAATGTGCATGAGTTCACATACATGTGATGCGTCTGTTCAGATAATGTCCCAGTACACCAGTACTACACAGAATAGAAGACATGAGTAAAAGTGTAAACTACAGATTCAAGGAGTTCAGCTTAGGAATGATGATAAAATAATTAAGTATGATTATGAGAGTAATATCTTTTAAGTATGAAAGGTAATCACTCATTATGCAGGGTGGACAGTGAGTATTTTTACTTTTACTTTTGGGACTACACACTGTAGTACTGCTACTTTTACATAAAGCTACAACGAGGAACTTTCATGTAGTCTTGATTCTGTTGCTCTCTGTGGACTAAAGCTGTAGTGTCTCTGAGCACCAGAGTCTCTTTAGAAAACCTCTCATTTTACTGCAGCAGGGTCTGACAGTCTGCCCCTCTCAGTCCTGGTTCTGGTTCTCCCGTGCCTCCCTTCCCTCCAGTGGGTCTACCAATACGTCCTGGGTCTCCAGCTGCGTGGTGTCGCTGTTGGCTCCTAGAGAGGAGAATCTCTGGTCCTGGAGGAGGAGGAGGAGGAGACGCTGCTGCTGCTGCTGGGAGCTGAGCTCTCCTCCTCCCTCCAGAGCTCTTACTGCAGGTCCAAGGCTGCGGGTGAAGCCGGATCTGGGTCTGTCCACGGTGGACCGGTCTCTGCTGGAGGATCTGGGTCTGTCTACGGTGGGCCGGTCTCTGCTGGAGGATCTGGGTCTGTCCACGGTGGACCGGTCTCTGCTGGAGGATCTGGGTCTGTCCACGGTGGACCGGTCTCTGCTGGAGTCTGAGCTGAAGGAGTTTCTGGTGAACCTGCATGAGTTCATCTGGGTTCACCAGAATCTGACCCGGTGGCTCCGATGACGAGCATCAAGAATAACTCTATAGAAACAGACCATCTTCTCTCTGATGGTCTCTTTACTGATGGAGGTCTGATAGAGGATCAGGACTACACTGAGACTGGTTATAACTAGTTAAAAGTTCCTCACAGTGACTTTAAGTAAAAGATCTTCTTCCACCTCTTCTTGTTGAACAGGAATGGATGCCACTCACATCTCTGCAGCAGCATTGCATAGTTAGTTTTCATGTAAACTACAAGGAAAAACAATACTGCTGACATTAAACAGTGATCCCTGGGAAGCTCATTCCCAAAACTAACACCAAAGCAAATCAATAGTTTGTATATGGCAGCATGAAAAAGCCTGAACACACAGAACAAACTGTTCCTGGAGTGAAACTGTGGTGTTTGTGAAAATGAGAGTAGCTGAAGTAGCAACTCTGAAATGAGAGAAGGAGGAAACCGAGTCGGGGGGTTTAGTGTCGTCAGCTGTCTCGGTGCTCAGTCTACTGAGAGAAATACATTTTCTTCCTGCGACCACAGAACTGGATAGCTTTGGGTTACCTTCAAGAGAAACAGTCCTGTAACAACTTTCTCTGCTTTAATAACATGTTATACATCCACGAAGGGGCCCACGGTCCTGCTGGACCTGGACCCAATTCTTCACGCCTTGCTCAGACAGCATCCCTCCCTCCTGAGGGGAACGGATATCGCTCTCTGGAGAAGACGACGTGCATCTATAAATTTCCCCCCTTTTTTTTTAAGAGGCAAATCAAATCAATAGTGCCTCAACAGCTAAGAGGCTTTGCTTGTTTTCCCGCCGTGTTAAGATAATTCCCTCCACCAGACATCGCAGGAAGATTTATGAAGCTGACATGTGCTGCGTGTTTGCATAACATATCAATGACAGAACTGTGAATAATTGGGATTAGGGCTGCAGCTCACGAGGAATTAACCGGCGACGCTGTTTACAGGTCAGTCAGGTGGGAGTCGTCATTCATTATGAGTGAGTGAGTGAAACAGTAAATTCTATAAACAGTGGGAAAATGAACCTTTAAATCATTTTAATGTTATTTTACAAGAGACACATTTCGCAGTTTTTAACATTTTGCAACAAACTTTATACATTGCAGCACTTTTACAACGCAGCAATTTACAGTTACATCAATCAATATTATTATAAAGCCATCAAATAACGATGATAGATGTTGTTTGTCTTTGACGTATCTCAAATACAGTCCATGGAAGTCTTCATAAGGAGGAAGACGGGTCAAACAAACAGGACTTTCACCAAGGAGACCACTGTTCATGTCTTGTGTGAAACCAAAAATTCAAAGTTGACTTATATTCATTTATGTCTGTAACTTAAATAACGTAACAAACTTTCTTATTTGAAGTCAAACTGTGATATTTTAAGAAAACATAACCAAGTAGTTTTGTTGCATTTTAGTTTTGTTTTAATTTACAACTTTAACGATGTGCGTCTGGTAGAAAATACATTTTGCTCTAAACTAATTGAGAATGCAGTTGAGTTGTAATGTTATTTCGTAGAAGACAGGGAAGAGTTTCTACAACATGTTCGTGCGTTAGCTTGCTAACATTTGCTCATTAGCACTGAGTGAATAATAAAGGTGAGGCTGATGCGATTGTCGCTAGTTCTGCAGGAATTTGGTCATAAAACAAAGTATTGGACAAATAGAAATCTGGGCGCTAGATTGTAAACGTGATCAATAACAAAGGGATCATCAGAGTTATGACAACTCATCCTGAGCCTTCAGTGCTTTTATCATGTCGGTCTATTGCTTGTGTTGTTTGTAAAACGTGTGTCAAGATGAACGGCTCATCTACTCAAATAAATAAATAACATCACTAAACCAAATCCAGTCGATGTCTACACTAGCAGAAATGATTTCTATATCATATTACAGTACATAACATTTTATAGCTTAGTATATTTAGATTGTACGATAAAATGGCTGGAAAAATATAGTTTGGTGTAAAGTTATACGAGTTGTTCCTAAACCGCCTGGATGTATAAAAAGCCTTTTATTGTTTTTTCTACTGTGTAAAAAAAATGCCATCAAGACATTGTTCTGCTGAAGTACGTAAATCGATATTTCCAAAGAGAACTGCCGTTAGCCACAGAAGCAGGCCTGCTTCTTATTCCGTGGTCGACAGAGATAAATGATCTGAGACCAGCCAGCGCTGTTTAAAGCCAAGTATTTATCTCCCAAGGTTTTCAGATACGTCAAAATATCTGACGAGTGCAGCCTGGAGACGGAGGAAATGCTGCCAATTAGACCGTTGCAACATAAATCACACTTTACTGCTGTCACATCAAGTGGCCAATATTCAGTTTCCAGTGGCGGAGGAGAAGAATATCAGTCATTAATAGGAGGCATAAAGTAGGCTGAATAAATGCATAGCACATGCAGTTCGTTCATGATATCACCTTCACCACAGGAGGTGATGCGTGAACATGATGTTATTTGGTTGAAAGCTCCCAATGATTCACAATATCTTTCCCAAAGGGCAGAAATGCATCGTACAAAGGAAAGGTTTGACCTTTCTGTGTACGTATTCGCTTCCTTGCTGATATAGATAATAAGATTGATATGAATCTAAAGCCAGCTGCTGATTAGCTTAGCTTAAGATGTGTTGTGTAGACAAACTTTTTGAGTACAGAGGACACAAAGAAGATATAATGTGTTAACTGGTGAGCTTTGGAGTTGCTGGCAGGCGGTTTTGTTAGCTTTAGATGGAGCCAGGCTAGCTGTAGGTGAGCTAGCTTGTATATGAAGCTCTAGCTCCTACAAGGAGAGGTGTGAAGCTTCTCTTCTACCTCTTGTCAAGAAAGCGAATCCGCGTATTTCCCAAAATCTAAAAATTTGTCCTTTAACACGAATGGGTTCAGCAATATTTCACAGCAATGCTCATCATGAATCAAATCCATGTCTTGCTTTGGCTCCCTGTGGCTATTTCGGGACCATCCGCTTCTCTCACTTCTCCTGTTTCTTTCCGAGGATGGTTGCTGGTGAGGAAGAAGCAGAGTGAAGTCCGCCTTCAGGCTCCAGTCGGAGATGATTATGTCTGCTAGTAGCACAAAACGAAGCCGGAAGGCTGTTTTTTTTTGACATGCAATCCTCTTCTCCAACTGCTGAGACGCTCCGCTGTGTCCTCTGTCAGGATGGAATGGATGATTTTAATCTAATTATTGCAGCAGATGTTGGTTCTGAGTACATTTAAAAAGAAAAAACACATTTACTCAGCCGTGAAAAGTCGAGTGAGTAATTCTTCTCTCAGCCGTGCGTTGTTTCACACTTAGCTGCACAGTGTGTCTCCGTGTGACACTGCTTCACTGGTGGTTAAGTGCTGCGTTCAATGGCACTTTAGCAGTGCGAGGGTCCTGTTTCAAATGCATCTCTTAGACAAAGAATCAGAAGAATGTCAAACATCACTGCTGTTATGTAAATGTTATATATTGAGGCGTCACTTTACATTTGGACGGACGTGGCCACAGTTCTCAGGTTAAGGTCACTTAAGGATATTTAAGCTTCTTGTTGTAAGACTAAAATCAAAGCCAAATTATTTTTTTTACCTTCAGATGTCTTGTTGTGATTGCAGCATAATGGTGAGGTCATTGTCAGGAGAAAGAACAACTTCTAATGTCCTTTGTTGTCTTTCATGGACCCTCGAGCCGAGCAAACAGAACAATAGAGGAGAAGACAGAGAGCTGTTCACACCGAGGCAGTTGGTAATTGGCATTGATGGATGAAGGAAATCCTAAATCCAGATAAACCGCTCTGGGCAGAGCAGCTGGAGCTTTACACGACACTCTATTTTCTCTTTGTGTCTTTAACCATCATCATCTTTTATTTCACACTCTTGATGATCCAACCTTAACACCTCGGACCCCCCGCCGGTCAGCTCAGAAAAAGTGAGTTTCTACTAGTAATCGACTCCATTTGGGGACCTTGGGGCTCCTGTGGAGCTACTTTTTAGTTTGATTCATTGCCACCCTTCCCCCCTTTCTTGTGTGTATTCTTTCTTTACCTCCTCTTCCTCCCTTCTCCTTGCCTAACTAAAACCTTGTTGGTCAAATTAAAAACAGTTTAGCCTGCTGCACTGGCTTGCATCACAAGCCCATGAACACAAAGTGCTTTGGTCATACACACAGAGGCCCTGTGATTATCTCTGCTCCTTTAACTCACAAATCAAACTTGGGTTCAGCTGCAGGCCCCGATGTGATAGGAGCATTTCATGAAGGAGAGTGAAAACGAGAAGCCCGGCGTCTTTATTGCGGAAACAGTTATTTCACGAGGAAGGGGGATCCCAGCACGTGGAGAGCAGATCTGGGTTGCTGAGAGTGGAATTTGATTTGGTTACAAAAAAATGGAAAGCACAATGAAACAGTTTGACACTGCGACTACCAGAACTGCAGTGACAGATGGAAAATGAGATTCAGGATTAACTCTTTGTGGCACTAACCTTACAACGGTTTCTCAAAGTGCCACCTGGTTACTGTGAGATCAAATTGAACCGAACAGATCCGTAATTCCGGGTCCGCAACATCAAAAGGAAATCGGCATAATAAGGCTTAATCGCTAACTTTCTGATGGCTAATGACCCCAAAATTGACTGTCGGGTTCGATTAGACAGCTCGATGTTTAACACTAACCTACCAGAGCTGAGAAGAAATATGCTACTGAATATTATGTTCAAAGGGAGGTTGTAAAGAAACTCTGAGATGCCAGCAGACGGGTAGTGACGGAGAAACACCAGACAGGGAAGACCGAGAGACAGTCCCCCTCTTTAGTCTCCTCTCCCACAGAGGCTAGAGTTTCTTGGCTGTGACTGATGGCCATTAACAAGGAAGCCCCCCCCGCACACCAACCGCTCCATATGTCTTAGTTATGTGCTGTCATCGTGCTGCTCTTTTTGTTCTCGCAAGATCTGAAAATGCTGCTATTATAGACTTCAACTGAAATAGAAAAACCACATGCTCAGAGTACTTGATTCTCAACATGCATATTCAGATTATTTTTTAAATAGTTTTATTTTCTGGCATGCTGGCGGCGAAGCTCATGGATTGGCAATGTCAACCACCACTTTGGTTCAGACTGAAATATATCAACAAGTATTGAAAGAGTTGCCATGAGTTTTTTATCTGTTTGTTATGGTCCCAAGATGATGAACCCTAATGACTGTGGTGATCCTCTGATCTTTCCTCCAGCACCACCATGAAGTTGGATTAATTGCCATGAAATGTGGCAGGATGAATTGTACTTCTCGAGCCAACGTTTGGTCAGTTTTATTCCAGTTTTTAAAGTGAACCCTAGTGTGGTTCGATTTCAGTGAGAACATAATCCAAACAATTACAGGAAGTGAACCAAAACACAAGCTTTTCTTGAGATGGACACAGGTAGACAGGAGTAAACATGAGTCTCATGTTTGCTTGACATCTGGGTTGAAAAAAACATTCGTCTGTCTATCCATCCAATCACCCATCCAATCATCATCCATCTAATCATCCATCCATCCATCCATGATCCATCCATCCAATCATCATCCATCCAATCACCCTTCCATCCATCTAATCATCATCCATCCATGATCCATCCATCCAATCACCCTTCCATCCATCTAATCATCATCCATCCATGATCCATCCATCCAATCATCCATCCATCCATTCATCCTACATCCATCTATCCAGCCATCCATGATCCATCCAATCACCCATCCATGATGCATCCATCCAATCATCCATTCATCCAATCATCATCCATCCATGATGCATCCAACAAATCATCCATCCATCCTCTCCAGACGTCCCTCTCCCCAGCAAGGTTTTCCATCTCTTCCTGATGATCCCTGAGACATGCTCGGAAAGCCTCTAAAGGTAGCATCCAGGAGCATCCTGATCTGATGTTGAACCAACTCAGTTGGTCCCTTTTGACGCAAAGGAGCAACAACTCTACTCCGAGCTCCCTCCAGATGTCTGAGCTCTTCAACCTATCTATCAGCCGCTTGTATCTGCAAATTCATTCCTTCTGTCACTGCCCAAAGCTCATGGTCATAAGTGGGGGCTGGTACGTAGACGGACTGGTACAACTGTCCGGTACAATGTCCACATCGCTGATGACGCCGCACCAAACTGTCCGCAGAGAACATACTAAATATGCAAATGAAAGTCCACAAAATGAATGCCGTTTATAGAAGGAGAGTGGCAGCTCTCGAGATGAAAAAGATAAATTCTCTCCATCTTTTATTAATTTGGTTTGCATTCATTTTTGCACAGTGAAACCAAAACCACACTAAAAAGAAAAGGAACCAAAAGATATCAGATTGGGACTTGGCAAACGGACCTTGTAAAAGCTCCCGAAACCATAACTTTTTAAAAAGCAGCACCATCAGGTCAACACAGAAGCTTTGTTTTTAATCCCATTAGCAAATGTTAGCATTCTAACAGGCTGAATTAAAACAGTACACCTACTTAGGAAAAGAAACATTTGTAAATAAACTACAGTATGTTTAGTGGTTTAAACAGTATACTTGTACGTTTGAACAGATGTAGTTGAATCGTGGCGATTTTCAGAACATTTTCTCTTGACTTTCCTGAACGTGTTAGGTTCATAATGGGGCCATTGACCAGCTTGAGCTCACCTCACACTCCCACTGACACCTGCAACACCCATTGGCAGGCGGCAGTGGTTTAATATACTGAAGCTGTGAAGTGTCCATAAATCTCTAATAGCAGCTGAGAGGCCACAGAAGAGACAAGGCCTCTCCAGATACTCCGGTTGTTTTTCTAATCTCGATGTATTGCATGTGCTGCATTTCAAAATAAAAACACGCAGGGCCTTTCAGCGAGGAGAGAAAAGGGAAGAAATTGCTGATGAATAGAAAATATGCACTTCTAGTCCTCTGCATGATGACAAATGAAGCACAGCAGAAACATCTAAGAACTGACATGATATACAGAGTTTAGAGAAGGTCCAGCTGAAATATCCTGGATGCAGCTCTGTTTTTTCTCGCCTGTTAAAATGAAAGCGTCCTGGTAACCACAGAGTGAAAGTGTGTAACTCGAGATGACCTTGCAGTCACATGGCCGGCAGCACCGACGTGTTAATGAAAGTGACACGTACTCAGCTCAACCTGAAACCCGAGGCTTAAACAAACACGGGCAAATCACTGCCCCAGTGTGTCCGCGGTGCCCGGGCTCCGAGACGGCACGGGGAAAGACACGTCCTTGCAGGTAAATACACCTGTATATTTATCATTTTATGCAAACATTATATAAATATTGTCACAAAGTCGTTGACACAAAGTTGGAGTCTCTGACTGCTGGTGCCTCCAGAAGTTTAGAGCGATGCACAAAGAGCTCTCTGTGTAACATGTAAGCATTCACACATGCTCAACACACACACACACACACACACACACACACACACACACACACACACACACGCACACACATTGTGTTGCTGCCATTAACATTTGTAGCCACGTTTACAATTAGCATGGCAGATATGGCTACAAACTGTTTTTATAACGTAAATATCAGACTTATGATTTCCCCTTTAAATGTTTAAATATCTCCAGATTCATCTCAGGTTTCCCAGGTGGATTTATTTTTATTATTTTTTAAAGAATAGTCTGTGTGCGTCAGGGGTCAGCAGTGTGGCGCTGAGCATGCCGATTTTCCAAACACAAGCTGAGAGTGTGTGTGTGTGTGTGTGTTATGGCCCATGTGCTAGTGATTTCCCCGCTCTACTCTGTGTACGCCGGGCTGTCGGGGGCCGAGGTCTCTCGGTGCCGGCACAAACACTTAAAAAGAAGGTATGCTGGTTGCTGATTGGCTGTTGTCCTTGTAAGAGGTGATACTCTTAAACAGCGTGTCAGGCTCCCCCAGACTCAGGAAAAGGTTATGCTGAGGACAACCCTGCAAAGATCGATACCACCTTCACATCTTTCCATCAGATATAAGACTAGAACCAGCAGCGGCGAGCGTAGCTTAGGGGCCGATCACACCCAGAGGCGGCGCTTGAAACGCGTCCCCCGCAAAACCATTGTTTTCCTCTGGAGTGCGCTCTTCTCCTATCTTCTAGACGCGCTTCAAAATTTCAAATATTCTCAACTTTTCAGCGCCAAGCACGGAGTCGCATCGCTCGTCAATGGCACAATTGACAGAGGCAGCCAATCAAATCAAGCAAGAGGCGGGCTTTGCTACTTTACCACTGACGTCCTGTTATAATGCTGGTGGATGTGGTTGGAACAGACGTTCCAGAAGTACTTGGTTATGTGGTTAGGGTTAGGGTTGTACTTTGTGTACATGGGACATGGACAGCAGTCTTCTGGTAAAGTGTTTCTGACTCACCACCACCCCGACATACATACTGAAGATTAATTTGAAACTTTTTCTGATTTTTTAATATGTCAAAAGCAAATGTAATCCACAAAAAGATACATTTCTCTTGCAAATAACATTCCCATAAAATTTTTATTTTATAAGAATGTAGTTTTTAGGAGACCAGGCTGAATGAGATGAGTCAGTTTTCCTCAACCACTCCTGAGAGCAGGTGCAGAATCCCTCTCGGACCTCTGGAGACCGGGTTGTTTCTGTCTGTCTGGCGTTTGTCTGAGACAGAATTCACATGAGACCCGTTGTTGCCCATTCGTCTCCGTACGGATCCCTTTTTTTCTGGCGGATTCTTCTCTGGTTATGTAAGTCTCTGGGTGTGAGGGAAAGGAGACGGGAAACATCTACAAATCCCAGTGGATGTTCACGGAGTCATCTGATTAGTGAATGACACGCTGCCGGTCTGGGGATTGTTATGACAGGATCCACATCCTCTTTAGTGCCGAGCAGATGTTCCAAATTACACTGCGAGCCGTATCAATGTGGTTTATAACCAGGGAGGGAAGAGGTGTGAACAGCAACTTCCACTAAAACACTGGATTTATTATGTCTCATAGCTGCTCATATCCAGAGATAATGCACTAATGTTCTACTGAATGACATTATGCACACTTGTGTGTGTGACCTGAGAGGATGGTGTCTCTGAGTTGATCCAGAGGGGGGCAGTGTCTCAAAAGGCATTAGAATTTACAATTTACTGCTCTGGGACACGTATTTAAATGACAAAAACAATGTATTTTATCCAAGAAAAGTGTTTTTTAAACCTACTTTCGAGAATAAACAGGACTACTTTTACACAAGTGAAAGTTAGATTGTGTTCCTGTAAAGTTTTGCAGGTTAAACTCATTAAACTACAGTATTTGAGAAGGCCTCAACATGTCACTACGAGACATTTTTTTACAACACAACTACATTATTCTCTTACAGAGCAAACGCTCCTCATCTTTTAACGCCTCGTGAGGAAATCTGAGCTCTGAATCTTATTTATGAGGCTTGAGGAAAAACAGTTTTTAAAATGTTATTTGAATGACTTTGGCAACAGGAGAAGAGTCTGAAGAGGCCTCACGTCATCACAGTTAGCAGCTCCTGTGTCACATTTGCTGTTTTATTGTCCGGGACCTGACGTCATATTTGGACGTCGGAGTAACGATCCTCTCGGGCGGCGGGACGAGGGTGTAATTGGCAGAGTTTGCTTTCACGTCAGCAGATTACGCAACGTTCTGTTCTTCAGGGTTTTCTTCTCCTTGTTCAGGGCTGATTGTGGCTCCAGCATGTGAAACCCAAGAAGGTCACCCTGCTGACATCGGATCATCACTGCAGGTGGTGGTGACGGTGTGCAGGAACACAGCCGGTCTCCAGTAGATGGTAGCAGTGGGTAACTCTGGAGGAGGGGTTCAGCTCTGCATCAAGGTAACATGTGATTAGAACACTTTGGCTTTTAAAGGACACACTGATGTTGTGATCTGTTGTGATAATATTTGGTGAAACTCGTTCCTGCAGTTTATTGCCTGCATTGTATTTGAATACATACAGAATTCAATGTGTCAGAGTGGATATTACGTAGTCATATCTTATGTATATTAATTGTGTGTTGAATATTGAATAGGTGGAGGCTTCAAATAAGCCCAGCAGGTTTTCTGCCTCTTCCTTGCTTATGTTTGTGTATTTTTTTAAATTGTGCAAAATAAACTAAAACAAAACAGTCTGTAAAAGAAATTGTGACCGACTGGAACTTCAGATTCTTTGACGTACAGTTGATATTATAGAATCCTTGAAAGAATACTTTACTCACAAAATGAC
Source organism: Anarhichas minor (assembly GCF_050575085.1). Lineage (NCBI taxonomy): Eukaryota > Metazoa > Chordata > Actinopteri > Perciformes > Anarhichadidae > Anarhichas > Anarhichas minor. The sequence continues at coordinate 1,022,115 of NW_027466527.1, forward strand.
CATTCATACATCAGTTACTAACCGCGTTACCTTGAATGCTTGAATTCTTCCCTCATGCCTCCACGGTGAACGAAGAATTAAAAAACATAGAAAGTTCTTGATTCTCGACACTTTATTGAGCAGCGCGCCTGTTTATGCAGAAGTGTTCTGCAAAGATTCATGTGTTTGTGAAGTAGTGATCATTCTGCAGCAGCTGTGTGAGAGATAGTAAACGGACGCTTTGATAGTTTTAGCTGTTGTTGAATGCAGCCTCCATTTACTTCATCAAGACTTCTCTATTTCTGCTCTTTAAGTCCTGTAATCACAGAATTTCCTCTCAGGTTGTACTGTGACTCATGACAGCAAACATCGACACGCTAACAGCATTTTGAGCAACGTAAAATAAGCTAACTAGGTGTGACAGTATCGCATCTCAAGGGAGTTGAACGTCTGACGCACTAAAAACACATTTTCTTGGGAAACAGGAACTCAGAGCGGAGTTGTTCCTGTTCCGACGTGAGGGTCCTGGGACAGAGGATGCTGTTTGTCATACAGATTGTAAAGCCGTCTGAGGCAAATTTAAGATTTGTGATTTTGGGCTATGAAAATAAATAAACAAATTGAATGGAATTGAATTAAACCAGTATTGTTTTTTTTCTGAAGTGGTTTTTGTTGTGACGTGTTTTCCTGTTTTGTTGTTTCCGTACTTATTTTACTTAGTGTCCGTACTTATTTAAAGCCAAATCATGATGTTTTTTTACTAATGTGGAGAATTTCAGTATTAAACGCATTATTAGTAGGATTAAATAACACCCCTAGTGGTGAGTAGAAGTGTCACAATAATAAATATGTTAGTCACAATATGTTTCCATATGGAATGCATTATGTTTATAATATCCTCACTTATAGAGGATATTATATGTTACAGTATATTAACTCATTGAATGTATTAAATCATAGAAGTATAGTCACTAAAGGTATTAAAACACTGTTTTAATACAGGCTCACTTGAAAATGATGAATCTGACCCTCAAAACAATAGTTTGAGGGTCAGATTCATCATTTTCAAGTGAGCCTTTTCAGAGGTGCAGCAGAGAACAGAGGGACGGACAACTGACCAGCAGGTCAGAGAGGAGGAGTTCAAGATGTTTGCCACAAAGGATCGATCCAGGGAGGGGACAGGATTCAAATGGAGCCAATCACTGATCAACGGAGAATCATTCACATGTTTTAGGACAGTTCGGACACTTTCCGACTGTCAGGAGATATAAAAGACAACGTTCGAGAGAGCATTCCTCAGACCACTTCCGCCTCGTTTTTCAGTACCTGAATTCAGACCTGTGAGGAGATGCGTGTATGTGGTCTCTGCTCTCGAGAACATTACTATTGATAGTTAATTCAGTTTGTAAGTGAACTTTGTGTTGTACATTAAATATTGTTTTTAATTTTGAACCGGGTCCAGCTCATTCTTCTGATGCGCGTGCGCAGTAAGAAGCTCGCAGCAGAAGAGTACCTGCGGCCTGCAGGCTCTCTCATCCTTTGTTCTTAAAAACCTAACACTAAACCTGACTGAATAGTTTTGCAGTAATTTAAAACGTGCTTCAAACTGTTTAAAAGTGCGACCTTAGTCCTGGAGAAACGTCTTTCCCTTGAAGAGTAAATGAGAGAGGGGTTTAGCTGTGTGGTAACAGAATCATATGGAATTAAAGCTGATGCTCAACAGAAGGAAACCCCGTCTCTTGCCGAGTTCCGGCTCTGTGTTCGCGGCTCACCTGTGAATGTTCAGACCTGTTTTTATGAGTTTGTGATTTCCTCCGTGAACAAAAACACGTGAATTCTTCGCTCTGCTCTCATGTTCCTCCAGTCTTCTTTAAAGGCTGCAAATCCAGTTGATACTGTTCCTAACTGAGATAAAAGGGCCTGATGTCATCTCCAACAGTAATGAGAACGTCTCAGTGTGTGTGTGTGTGTGTGTGTGTGTGGTGGTGTGGGGGGGGGGGGGGGGGGGGGGGAATCTGACGGTATATATGGATGCAAAAATGTAGGTAAAATTGACTGAACAGACGGGCTTTAATAAAAAAAGATAAAACCTTTAATAGGTCAAATATGTAAACATCTTCCTACCAGATGATTATGTTTTACAGCTTTCTAAACGGTTCACTAAAAACCTGCAATATTATTCTATTCCCATTTTTACATATCGTTCCGTGTCCACGTTGGTGTGTGTGTTTATTTGTCCCTGCGTGTGTGTGTGTGTGTGTGTGTGTGTGTGTGTGTGAGAGTGTAACCCGTTGTCGACAGGATTGTTTCCAGGAGGTCATAATGAAATGCAGATCATTTCATCGCAGCGTAAACTAATAAAGGAGGACAAACAACAGCTCACGAACGTAATCAGACCTGATGACAAGTGACAGGCGGGCATTAGCTGCGTTTTCACAGAATTAACATTTAAGTCTATGGCGGAGGAGGGGGGCTAAAAGTCACATTTGACAGGGCCATGTAGTAGTTCATGGAAGCGATTATGCGTCTGGCCTGTGGCCCCTGTGAAGACCCTGAAAGAGACACGGGGTCAGAGGTCACGCGGACCATTAGAACTACTCGTTACGGGGTTTCGCTTCACGTTTACATTCAGAGCAGAACCGGAGCGAAACAAAGACAAAGATTAAGGCCCTGAAAGGAACTCTCTGAAGCAACACATCTATATGCATGCATGTGTGTGTGTTTCTTTAAGAGCATTCGCCATCATCCCCCCCGCCCCACTTCATCAGAGATCCATCTCTGCAGAGATGCACACAGTTCTTCATAATCCGGTTTGATCTCTGAGATGTTTGCTGGAGCTTTAGCCAGCTTGATTTCCCTGATAACCCAGTTTGTGGAGGCTTAGCCGTGCGGCACAATGTGTGTCGGGAGGTAATCTGTAAACATGTTTTGCCTTTAAAGGGTTCAGGGTTGAGTTACAGTCATCAGCTAACAATCTTAATCACTTCTCAATCTCTTTTTGCCTCTCATGAGGAGTTCACCAAAATTAAAGATTGTGTTTGTCGTCTCTGGGTCGATTAGGAAGTTTTATTCTCCATTAACTCCAGAGGGCGTACAAACAAAATGAAGTGTGAAGAATCAAGAAGACAACGAGTGTAACTCAGAGATGTGAACATAGACTGTAGGTGTAACAAATAGATATAAACTAACCTCCACTATGAAGAGGTAAACTCATATCTCATATTCATAGTCTACTTTATTACCTTTATACAAACCCTGTAAAGAAACAAGTCAAGTATTAAATGTGTTATAAATAAATTAAAGTTTAATATCTTGTAAACTATTTGATTTGGCTGATAAATATTTACTCAAATGAAGATTTTAAGGCTTCCTGTTTCTGAAGCTTCTAAAAACTAATTGGCCGACTTTATATAATCCTCAGACGTGTAAATAGTGTTTTTATTAGTGAACTGTTTGTCACAGTCACGTGATCGCGCACCAAGTTACAAAAATTCAGAGATGCGACCACTCGCGGAGCCCTCATGCACGACGTGTCGGCCGTGATTACGTAATTTTCTGGCGCGGGCTTCACTACGACGAGTATAAACTAAGCTTAAGGATCCGTTTCATATTCATGGATGATGGGGGGGGGGGGGGGGGTATTTATATATACCCGCCTCACTCTTCCACCGCTGCTTGACACACACACAAAGCCTGTGGAATGGTTTGTGACTCTAATGGCCCTTCCTTTGGGGGGCACTTTTAATTGTTTGGTCATCGTCTCCGTACTCAGTGTGTCACAGTCAATAAAGCCACATTAGAGGAGACAGGAGGTGAGGGGGTGAGGGGTGCGGACACAGGGAGGGGAGGGGGGGGGGGGGGGGGGGGTTAGGATCTAGGCGTGGAGAGAATATAAAGCGTCCAAACCCTCCCAGAGCTGCATTCTCCCGCTATCAGAGCTCTGCGGAGGACGGGGCTGTCACTGGGGCCCATTGTGAGGCCAATGACTCATTCTTACTCCGGGGGGTGGGGGGGGGGGGGGGGACAACCTAAAAAAAAAAAGTCCCAGGGATTTCAAAAAGTGTGGGACGAACCTCTCGGATTTGCTTCAGCTGACGCGTATGAGTGCATTTGCATGTGTGTGTGTGTGTGTCCACTGATTGTTAAATAAGAATGTGCCCCACAAAACACCCTCATTTACCCGATCGCATCGCGTGATTTTATGATCAGATATAATTTGCAAAGTGTATCATTTCTGGGTAACCTTTGCTAATGCGTGTAAAAAAATGAAAAAATAAATAACAGGTCTCTCAGGAGGAAAATAAACTGAGCAGAGATTTAATTTGGCTCTTACATGCTCGGCTGCAGCTCTCTATTTGATGTAACTGGCTTTTTAAGCTGCTGTCAGCGATAGCCATAACATGTCACCACAACCTGGGAAGTGTGCGATGGTGACTGTGATAACCTCGCGGCTCGGCCCGTTAGAGGTCCCCGGGTCTTAACTGTCACTCTGGGCATCTGCAGACCACCAGGCTAGAGCCCGCTGACCCCCCCGCGACCTGCTCCACCTCGCTGTCATGAACTCTGCTCACCGCGAACACACACACACACCTATCTGTCTAATGCAGGCCGGCCTCACGTTTAGTGCGTTGTTATCGCTCTTGTAAAAGAGTCATTTTCATATCCTCAAATATGTTTTCTTTGACAAAACCCCTGCAAAAAAAAACATTTATTTTCACAAAAATATCTACATCTGAGTCCCAAGACCTGTATTTAAAAGTTCGGCTGGACTCTTGTCAGCTGGATGAACTAGTGTTGCTCACTCACTTATTCTATCAATATCATTGACGATATCTCTCTCAATATGATGCTCAATATTACGTTTCTATTTTAACTTCCATTAGTTACTGGTGTTAGTATCACTTCTTATACACTTTGTAATTTTATTCTTGTACCTTGTTTTATTCAAATCTTTCAATTTTGGTTTATTTTTTTATGTACTTTATATATTTACCTTACTCTTATTGTAATTGTATTCTATTTTGTAATGGTGTCAATATTATTTCTTTTACACTTAATAATTGTTATTCTATTGTTCACATGTGTTTGTATTTTTTATTCTATTGTTTTTTTGTTATTCTTCTGTTGTAATCTTTAACGAAACTCTGGCACAAGAATTTCCTTTGTGAGTGATAGAGTTCTATCTTATCTTAACATCTCTTATGTCTCCCAAATACCCTGACCGGATTGTCAAAATATGCATGCAGTTCCATCCATCTACTAACATGTACTATTACTGCTAAAAATACATCACCCATCGATGGATAAATGCATAAATGAATTAGCAAAGCGAATGCATGTATATAAAAAGGAATACGATGCAGGCTTTTCCTAATAAACAATGTATTTTGCTTTGTTTGGGACGTTTCTGGGCTTTGGGGTTGAATGTGTAGCCCCCAAGGCCTAAGTCTGGGGGGGGGGGGGGGGGGATCATGTGTCAGTCGTGTGAGTCTGTCTGTCTTTCCACAGCTAATCATGCATACTACTGGATTTGATATTTACTGTAAGCAACCCGGGAAGGCTGTTAACAGCGTTTACTTGCACAAACGATAATCTTTTTCTAAACCTGACTACATTTGCTGTCAAGACAAAAGTTTATTTTTTTCATGTAACGAGCGGAAATTTACACGTGTTCCTGGACTTTCGTAGGAAAACACAAAAAATGAGCAGTAACTTTGAGGATATGTTGCACTCAGAGACCCTGTTGGTAATTCATGCTACAAATGTGCCTTTGCTACAAACGTGTGTATCTCCTGCCTACATCCATAAAGATATTTTATTTTTGCACATACTTTTACCGTAACTGAAAATGTTCTGTTGATAATTATTTTAAATGTTTAAGGTTTTGTGAGTGAACACACACTGCCACTAGGAGGCTTTAACTGGGGGCTCAGTAAACTGAACACCAGACCAGATTATTGGATTTCACTGGAGCCCCTCCCTGCTCTGTGTCTGACAACAAGTCTCTGTTAGACACATAACTCAGAAGTGGTTCTTGGACAGACTGTTCACTCCATATAAATCCTGGTGGTTTTATGAGCCCTCTGGTTTACTAAAGCTGTCCCCTCCTCACACACACACACACACACACACACACACACACACACAGTCGAGTTTCCATCACTTTAGAGGACATAACATTGACTTACCCTAGGGCAACTGTCATACGTTTTGGGGATGTGCATTTTGGTCCCCTAAAGGAAGGTGAGTCCCCACAATGTAAGTGTGTAATGGGACTGATGTCCCCATAATGAGGGTAATACACACACAAACACACAGACACACATCACGTGTCTTTTGGTTTTCATAAAAACACAAACCTGACTCATTGCACAGACATGTTTCTTAAGTGTACTTCGGTTTTATGTTACAAAACACCATCTCAGCTAAACTTAAAGAGCCTTCAGAGTCTCGCCACGACGGTCGACCCTCACCATGTAAAGCACATTTTCGCACCAACGACCAGCGAGTTAGTCCTGCACCACTGTCGAAAGTTAGACTTTCAGCTTGGGCCCTTGTCTTGTGTGGCCCACAGTTTAGAACCCCACCTGCCAAAGTAATTTACGATCCTGTTAAGAGAAACGCTGCCCAGGATCTTGAAGGCTGAATTTTCTGGCCCCAGCGCTGCTACAATATTTCACGATTATCAGGCTGCCCCTGGCGGCGTCATAAAACACCTCATATTACCACACTTCCCTGTCTGTCTCTCTGCTGAGGCCTTTTTTTTTTACACCTCTCTGTGGTGGGTCACAATTTAAGGCACTTTAAAAAGAAGATACTTTCTTCCAAAACCCCAAAATTGGCGCATCACAAGGTTGTCGGATGCATTGGTCGTTAAAACAGGGAGTTGGCTAAACTCTCTTCTATTATTAAAGGTATATTCCTTTTCAGTTTAACACGTATTCCAGAGTAGATGCATGTTTTGCTGCAGAAACAAAGAGGTTACAACGGTGTTTCTCAAAGAACTGTTTTACTGGCAGGTCTTTCACCAAAGCGTAAAGTACCGGTGTTGATTTTAGCCGGCTGTAGACGTAGAGTCCAGTCAATGGCACCGTTCAAGGCCTCTCCATCACTCTCTGTAAGCAGAGCTGCGACTTGCTCGTAAAAAAGCTGCTCATAAACTGACACTAACAGAACCGCCTCTGCCCAAAAAAACAAAGCATCCGAAGCAACGCTGCACCGAATCGCGGCACCAACAACAACTCAAAGCACCAGCGGTTCTTTTCACCTGAAAAGGGGCCGTCAGAGTAATTAAAGAGGCTTTAAACCGATAAATGTTTTAACTTCACTGCATTAAAACTTTATGTTAAACTGCCTGTCTAAGAGTTTTGCACTTACAATGACATCATGACCCACGAATCACCCCAAAGTGATTTGACTGAGAGCTCCAATTCAACCATAAAGAGTAAAGTGGAGGACCGAATTAAGACATGCAGTTTAAAACCTCTTTTGTGAGATGAAATATTATAATCTTCCAGAGAGTCTTGGGGAGGATTGACCTGTCGAGCTCGCACTGTATTGAGTAAAGGGCTCAATATTAGCTCAAATAATGGCCCCGTTCTGAACTAGATAATCCGACTGTTATCTGAAATAAGAAAAACTGGCCCGACCCGGTGACTGCTTGGCTGGGAGTCTGTTTTGTGTCTTTGCTCACGGTTTTAATTGTAACAAGCTGAGGGGGAGAAAGCAAAAAGAAAAAGACTGAAATCTATTATGGCAATGTCACTCGGGTAAGCATTCCCATCGGGACATCACAGCAAACGAGGTCTTTTAGGTGCAGATTCCCACCAGAACGGCACAGAGAGCCGGCCAGGAAAGCCAAAGGCAGGTCTGAAGAGAAACGACCTCGTTTTACTGGAAAATTGTTAAATTGAGAAATCTATGAAGCACAAAGATTGCAATCGAATGGGGCAACAAATGGAGCAGACAAAAGGGGTCAAAGGTTTTTGTTTTTTTGCAATGAATGGAGGCACAGTGACTGAGGGGATGAAGACAGAGCAGCATTTAAGGGCCCACAAAGCTGTGCATTTAAATAAACAGGGTTACGTCCTTCTCCTTTGGGCCCAATGAAGTCCATCAAAGAACATGGTAATGCCTCCAATGAATGGACGCGAGGACTCACAAACTCCCGCCTTTTCACTTCGTGTGAAAGAATGTGACATAATAAACACAACCCCCCCACCCCATGAAAAACAGACATAAATAAGCTTTAAACATTTTCTGCCCTGGTTACAGCCTTAAATCATTATCGGGGTTGCCATGTGGGACGTTTTGCAGTGTGCAGATGTCTTTATTTGTGGGAGGCTAATAAGTATTGTTGTGCCCTCAGGTAGTAAAGGCAGAAATACAGGAATCAATATTAATTGCTGAAGGGCAGGAGCACCCCCAGTAGCAGTGGAAAATATGTCAATCCTACTAAAGGCAATAAAGATAGGTCTGGACAGCTTCCAGGATTATCAATGTACAAGTTATGTCCATTACGAGTAGTGCAGTGGGCGTTGGGGGCGTGTCCATTCTTAGCTGGCTGATTGCTTGGCCTACAGGTGCTGCTTGCAGCGCTCTCGGAACCGCTTATCGCTCATTGACTCCAGGTAAGTGAAGAAGAGTTTGGGTGTAATGATGCTGTGGACGACATGCTCGACTCGAGTCTGCAGAGCCCCTAAAAGCCCCCAAAGGCCCCCGAAGGCCCCACCACCTCTGCTACATAGGAGCAAGACACAGACTTTATAGCGTTTTTGTTGTAGTTTTGTGTCTCTTTGTAGTTGATTTGCATCTTTTTATAGTAGTTTTCATTTTGAGTATCTGTGCCTTTGAGTGGCATTTTGTTGGTGAAGTTCGGGGGGGGAGGGGAGGGGGCACTGACACTTGTGCACTATTGCTTGTTCATTGAAAGTTTATTCATAATATTGAAAAAGGCCCGTGTCAAAATTGCACCAATCCTCAACATCCTCTGGACCCCAACCGTACACCGTGTGAAGTGGATCAGATGGATGATGCGAAGGACACATCGACAAACAGACTGACTGAGATTCCTTGCTTTATAGTAAGATAACTCCATAGATTGTTGTAATAGAAACATTAAGAACCTTGTGATACCACAAAGTAAAAGTCCTGCAAACATCCTTGTAAAAGCTGGATTAGTTGATTTGTTTGATTTGTTTGGCCATTGGGGGCAGGGCAGCAAGTGATGAACACAACATTGACATATTGTCACTTTAGCATTAGCGTTTGTGTGGAGTCATTTATCGGACCACTTGGCAAATGAAAGTCCATGTGACTCCTTTTAGCTCTGTTTTGGTCCCCACCTCAAATGTAGTGGAGTCATTTCGAAGTATAAAGTAGCTTGAAATGGAAAGTACAGTACAAGTACTTAAATACCATCCACCACTGCTGAAAGTGTCTAACTTAATCCTACACTCCACACTGAGCCAGATATCAGCATCGAGCAAAGGTTTTATGAGCCTGAACAGATGTTATTTTCCTGCTTATCATCTATTTGTTGTGAGCACGCACACACACACACACACACACACACGCACACACACAGAAGATCTTGTTTACGATGTAGGCTCAGAGATTGCAGGCCAGTCCAGTCTAGAGACAGGTGATCTCCGCCAGCTCGGTCCCAGCTGAGCTGCAGCTCTTTCACTCTGTAAAGCATCCACATTCCAAGTACTTTTAATTTTTACAAGAGCACAGGGGTCACGAGACCCGCTCTAACTCTGGATCTATGGGCCTGGATGCTCTCCATGGACCCGAGCCATGCACACACACACACACACACGTTATCCTGTGTAAATACTGCAGGCCAGGCCCAGCTAGGGCCGGATTGGGTGGGAACACAATGCTGTGCTTCCACTCAGACATCTGTTCAGTTAACTGTTATCTGCCATCGTGCCCTCAGGTCGTCTCATTTTGGTAAACTAGTTTGTTGAGCTAAGGGGACAGAGGGAATTTAATGCTGAAGTCCTGTTTGAAGGGTTGCATTCGTTGCAGATAAATAGAAAGACACACAACTAACCGCTCCCTTTGAAGGTGAAGTGTCTACTAGTATGTTTCTCTTTCTGTCTCTCTTCTTTCTGCAGACACAGTATCTCGTGCCGCTGGGTGTGAGCCCTCTCTTCCTCCATATAAATGATTAAAAACCTTCATTAGCGTTAGGTGATACCGCTGCAGTGGAAAGAGGTCTGAGAGAGAGAGAGAGAGAGAGAGCGAGAGCGAGAGGCAGGAAAGAGAGAGAGAGAGAACATGGAAAAGGAGACGGAGTGGACTGGGTAAAGAGAGGGGGATGGCAAGTAGTGTAAGAGGAGAGGAAAAACAGATTGGTGTGAGGGAGGGGTGGAAAAAGGATGGGTGGCAGGAAGCAAGAGGGTGGAGAAACAGCAAAGGAAAGAGTGGATGGCTGAGTTAAAAGGATTTGAATTTAATGTTGACGGCAAAGGATGAGAATGTGGATGGATTAGTGAACGGGCCTACTGAGCACAGGCCCAGGGGCCTAAAGTGTCAGGGACCCACGACCTTCACCTACAACATTTCCCAACCAGGAAGAGACTCAAAATGACCACAAACAGACCAAGACAACGACAAAGAGACACAAAATGACTACAAAGAGGCACTCACCGACACCAAAGAGATGCAAACCAACTACAAAAAGACACAAAATGACAACAAAGAGACACAAAGCAACTACAAAGGGACTCAAAATAGCAACAAAGTCACTAAAATGAACTACCAAGAGACACAAAATGACAACAAAGAGACTCAAAATGACTAAAGAGGCACTAAACGACAAAAAACAGATACAAAGCAAAGTGATGACAAACGGGGGCAAATAACCATAGACCAAAACAACTACAGAGAGACAGACATCCAAAGCATGTACTTATGTGTTTATGATCCAAGAGGAGTATTTGTCATGTGGGGCATGAGGGGGTCTCGACCTGCGGATACGAGTCTTATTACTGAATCATCTCTCATCCGTTTGTACGATCCTCTTCTCCAGCTCTTGATTAATAGTGCAACTGTTAGTCAAAGAGCTCATATTTAATAGCTGCACTTTGTGCACAGGTTCATTCATCAGACAGGGAGGTCCCGCACAGATGAACAAATTGAGGTTTATTTGCCTGACTGAAAAATCTACAGAACACTTTTCTAAATAAGCCTGGTAAACTTTGCCTTCTGCGGTTCTGCCTCTTGTAAGTGTGTATGTGTGTGTGTGTGTGTGTGTAGCCTCCATAAAAGCAGACGTTACAGCACAGTGCAGCAATAAATACAACCACTACAGTTCATTCCTTTAATCAGTGATTTACAGCAAACTACTTTCAGCCAATGACACGGTTGGGTTGCGTGAGCAGGAGCTTGGCTTCAGCCAGCAGCAGATATCTTTGGCTCTGATATTGTGTATTTATCTACTTCTGGACAGAAACACCTGAGTGCTACACATGGTTCCAAGTCCCAGGAGAGATTAGATAAAAAGAAAGGTAAATGGAGCTAAAAATGAACTCCAACGCTTCAGATATTGAGACCCAATAAAATGCAACCATTGACTTTATGATTTCAAGAACTGTACTAATAATAAATAAACTACTTGCTAATACAACAAGTAAGAAATCACCAACTACATCAATAAATACAAGTACGTTTTCACACAATAATGGCAGATAATGCTGTTCTCTGTTTTATATCATCAGACTGAATATCTCTTGATATTTGTTCTGGACTTTGAGAGACTGGGACGGAAAGTCTTAACATCTTATTGACCAAACGAATAATCGATTAATCTTGAAAAAATAATCGGCAGATTAATAGCTAATAAAACATATGTTTCTTTTGAGGAGCAATAACTGCTCTTTGTCTTTGTTTTGCTGTATCATTTTAGGCAGGCCAGCATGGTCGTCCTTTGGCACGGCTCATGTCGGTCCACAATACTTTGGTCCACCCCGAAATATCTCAACAACTGTTGGATGAAATGCTGTGAAGTCTTGTAGATACAGTCATGGTCCCCACAGGGTGAACCCTTTGAGCTCGTCGGACTTCTCTTTTAGCGCCACAATGCGGTTGACCTTTTTGTTATTGAGTGAAACGTCTCTGCAACTGCTGGTACATGGTATTAAATGAAAATAATAAATTGGGAACAATTGTAATTTTGAATCAAATTATTGTGCAAAAGACTAATTAGCAAATGGTAGCATGCTAACATGGTAAACATCAAAGGGATGTGAAGACGCTGACGTCACTGCTTAATGTAAGATTTGAGCTACTTAAAGGCAATAATCTGGTGATGCAATACGCATCATGATACAAAGGTTACAATTCAATATATTGCGATAGTGTTAGCAAGGTGATATATTGTGATATATTTTAAATCTAATAATAGGAAAACTGTCATACTATAATAACACACTGTCGTATGAATAAAATCAGTTGGACCTGTATTTGCATTCATCACAGTCGCTGTAACATCACAGCACTACTTTTTGTGCAATCTGAGCCGCCGTTTGCCAAGAATATTTGCTTGAAATCTACACATTTTTGAGAATCAATACAAAAATATCGGGATACACTTGATATTTTCTTATACCCCTAATAAAGATAAAGTCTCCATCTACGTAGACGGATAGCTAACAACATTCTGTAGAATGAATAAAAAACTAGGGGTTGCCATTATGAAACCAAAATAGATGAATCAGTTTCTGTTAACATCAGCATGATATGATGTTAAGAAAATGTTGCATAAATTCACTTTAGATTTGCAGTCAACGAGTCCACAGAGCACTCGGTCACGCGGTTGATCGGAGCAAAGGTTGGAAAACAAAGCAGGAAGTGGAATGTTGCTGAGCTCTTAGATAAGAACAAGTATCTCCCATCTATGGACACACTGTTGATAGATTCACTAATGACCCGGCCTTTATGAGTTATGACAGATATAATCACCCGTGACACCATTAACCCCACGGCTGTCATTATGTAAGGCTGGAGACACACTTTCACATTCGCTGTGCCGCGGGTAAGGACGTCTCCGCGTCGAGGTCCCTCCACTCCCTCCACACTCACTACAGCCGAGCGGCAGACCTCAATAAAGCAATGGAATGTCTTGTTTACATCCACTCCCTGCCCTCAACTCTCAGCTGTCCAACTCCACCACACGTCCTGGTTATGCAGCCCAGTGCCATGTTCTTTTCGCTCAGGACGAAAATAATTCCAATGGAAAGTCAATGAGGATTCTTATTCGTGGCGGACACACAAATTAAATGAATCCATGTGACGAAGCAACAGTCAGAGCAAGTGGCGTACTTTACAATTTCCAAAAAGACGACTATTGGTGGGCGGGAGGGGAGGGGGAGGGGTCCAACAAACACAACCTTCAATCAGAAACAGGACTTTCAACCAGAAGATAAGTGTTCGACAACACGTTCTGGTTGTTTTCCAAAGTGTTCGTGATAGTTTTCCTGAACCTAACTGTTGGTTTTGTTGCCTGAACTTGATTTTTTGTTTTTTTGGCCTAAATCTGACTGTTTGGTTTTTAACCCGATGTCGTCCTGAAAAAAATTGTGTCTCTCTACAAGAAACTAATCGATTGCATTTTGTGACCAATTTACGAACTGCCATGAGACTGTGTTGGGTTTTGTAGTTTTTAGTGGTCTACCACATTATTGATGCATGTTGATGGTTGCTCACTGTCGCATGGTCCCATGCTGCATGGAGGTGGGGGGGGGGTCTTTACATTTCTGTCCTTTCAGACAAACAATATAATGCATGTGCAGCAAACCGGATGGGGCAAAAGGCAGCGACGCTATCTAAAATATGCAGAGTGAGCGATTTCCGTCTCTTCGTTTTTGACAAAGAAAAGCAATTAACAGGCATTGAGGAGGCTAATGCTTCTCATTACAGACCTTTGACAGCCTCAGCGAGGCTCCATACAAAAGGAGGAATTACACTGGGCTGGATGAACCTCAGCTATAGGATGAATATATATTTTGCTGGAATGCATTATGTTTTACGTGTCTTCTCTTTATTGTGTTCGTCCTCTGCAGATAGCTGACAGTCCACAGAGAAGTTCATTTTTTATTGTAGTGTGTCCACAGACAGATCAAAAATAGCTCCATCCAATAAACACTACTTATGTGGAATTTTATCGTTCATTTGTGAAGATTCTTTGAGGATGTAGTTTGTGATTTTGTTAGGTTGGGTTGCCTTCATGAACATGCATATTTTTTTAGGGTTTTCTCCCGTTTCTTTACCCTTCTGTCCGGCTGTCATCCCGTCCCGTTTAAATATTTTCCTGTGAATCTCCCGTATTTTTAACCTTTCCAAAATATAATTTAAAAAAGGATGTGGGTTGGCATAACAACCACTATTTGATATGTTTGTTACATTCTCTAAAGAACTTTAGATGTAACATCTGGTGATGCTAAGTCAAAAAGAAGAAGATTGGCAGCGCGAGGATTCAAGGATGAATGAAAATGAGAAAAGAATGGAAGAATACCTGCCTCACGTTAGTGAGGAATGAACTGTGAACGTCCCAAAGTATCAACCGAGAGCAGGAGTTCAAAGCCCCGTCCTCACCGTCTCACCAAATGCAATCTATTTGGTTTCATGTTCAGGGACACGAATGGTCCAACTTGTTTTGGGGGACGTAATAAAAAAACATCATGGTTGGCCTTAAAATAACTACGTACAGTTAGGTTTAGGCAACAACGCCAACAGTTAGGTTTAGGCAACAAAGCCAACAGTTAGGTTTAGGCAACAAAGCCAACAGTTAGGTTTAGGCAACAAAGCCAACAGTTAGGTTTAGGCAACAAAACCAACAGTTAGGTTTAGGCAACAACGCCAACAGTTAGGTTTAGGCAACAACGCCAACAGTTAGGTTTAGGCAACAAAGCCAACAGTTAGGTTTAGGCAACAAAGCCAACAGTTAGGTTTAGGCAACAAAACCAACAGTTAGGTTTAGGCAACAAAACCAACAGTTAGGTTTAGGCAACAACGCCAACAGTTAGGTTTAGGCAACAAAGCCAACAGTTAGGTTTAGGCAACAAAGCCAACAGTTAGGTTTAGGCAACAACGCCAACAGTTAGGTTTAGGCAACAAAGCCAACAGTTAGGTTTAGGCAACAAAGCCAACAGTTAGGTTTAGGCAACAAAGCCAACAGTTAGGTTTAGGCAACAAAACCAACAGTTAGGTTTAGGCAACAACGCCAACAGTTAGGTTTAGGCAACAAAGCCAACAGTTAGGTTTAGGCAACAAAGCCAACAGTTAGGTTTAGGCAACAAAACCAACAGTTAGGTTTAGACAACAAAAACATCAACGTTTTTGTCTCGAGTACTTTCCAACAGAAAGTGAATATTACGCGGTGAAAAAGCAGCATCATTTTTTCCAGAACAAGGTCGATTTTTCGGAACCATGAATAAAAGCATCAACCTACGTGTTCAGAACATATATATCAAATATTCGCAAGCGAGCATTTAGCATTTCCATGTTGTTTATTCGTCACGCCCTGGGGTGGGAAAGGCCTTTAGGATGGACTGGTGTGCTTCATGTTTAAAAAACAGATTCTGTTTCCAATTCACCCAAACTGGAAATCTAAGAATGTAATCACATAATATGTCTGTTGGTAACACATTTCACAGTGAACAGCTGCCTCAGTCTTTGTCCTTGTTCAACACAATAACGAGCCCAGAGGAATGTTTTCTCACACACACACACACACACACACACACACACACACACACACACACAGAAGAAGTCTTAGGAGGAAAAAATGTCTCACCTCAGCAACAGGATTGTAAAGTTAAGTGTAGGAGAGCTTTAAAAAGGGACGCTGTGTCCTAAAGAGAACCCTTGCCATCACGTGGAATGTAATGAGACACACCCAAGTGTGTTTGTATGTGTGTGTTAGTTAGTTCGTTAGATAATGGATCTGAGCCATTGGTAACAGAATATAGCCCTGAAAAGTGAGAAAATGACTAGTTTGCTCTGTTCTGATTACAAGCTTTCAGTCTGAGGTTTTCACCTCTCCTGTCTCCCTCCAGGACGTTCATAAGCCTTCATAAGCCTGATCCCCGACTTCTTTCCAGAGGTCTCTCCAACCTCCCGCCCCATCCATCACTGTGATCTCTATTATGCGGCGAGCTCCCTGCCGTGGTCAAGGACCGTGATAACAAGACAGCGTGGAAACAGATGTGAGCGAAAGTGAGACGAGTGCAAAGCTGGAAAAATGGAAAAGGTTCGTGAAAACACTTTTATTTATCACGGGAGAAGGAAAGAGCAACACAAGTCACGAAATGCAATCTATTGGTTTCCTGGACAGGGACACGAATTGTCACTTTTAGTTAAGTTCGGAAAAACTAAATGGTTTTGCCTTAAATTAACTAATATGTTGAGGCAACAAAAGCAACAGATACCAACAGTCGTCTCTTTGGATAATATAAAGTACGTCACTTGTTCTGACTGTTGCTCAGTCACATGGATGCATTTAATTCATGTGTCCACCACGAATAAGGATCCTCATTGACTTTCCATTGGAATTATTTTCGTGGTGAGCGACTCAAAAAGAAAATGTCAGAAATCTGACAATTCATGTTTCTGCACACGAAAGCAATAGATTGCATTTCGTGTCTATTTCACAACCTGCCACCATGCTGGTCCGGGTCACACTGCGTAGCTGCACATCAGCTGAACTACACTTCCATTCCCCTTCAATCCCCTCCAGGTTTGACTTCCAGCACACACAGTATTTAATCACAGAGCGATGACCCCTCAGGTTGTCCGTCTTCTTCGGTTTCGGAGCAGTCACGCATTTCAGGCCAATTCACAGCTGGGTATTCCTGGCTCACCTCTTTACCCTCTGCTTCATTTATCTGTTTCCTCTGAGAATGAAGGACATCTTTGACTCCATGCGATGAAGAAATTCTCAGCTTGTGCTGTGCTTTTTGTTTTTAGCCTCACAGGGATCCACCGGCTCTGGGACGGAGCTCGTATTCTCAGGTTGTTTGGACGCTATTGTCTCGCTTGTGTTTTCACTGCAGTCAGGGGAGGAAGTGTGATAAAGTTGCCTTTTCTTTGCTTGTTTCTATATTTGAGCTGCAGTCAGCCGGTCTCCTCCTCCTCCTCCTCCTCCTCCTCCTCCTCCTCCTCCTCCTCCTGCTGCTGCTTTTGTGCACACAGGCGATTGTTTGACGCGAGGTTACAGGAAGGTCAGATCCGGAATCAATGAGGAAACAGTCTCTGCTGCTCTACACTCTTATTTCTGCCGAGCAGGATCCTCTGAGAGGAGCCGGGATATCAGGAACACCCGAACGGGAGGATCGTTAACGTGACGGATGGAGGGATGAGAGGAAGAGAGAGACGAGAGCTGTGTGCGAAACGTGAAACGCACAGGTGTAACGGAAGAACAGCGTCGTCTTGAAAACATTCTCGGCGCTAAGCAGAATTTTATCCTCTGGATCCGTTAAACTCCATTAAATGTGACAAGTATTGCATGTTCGATTTCATACAGCTCTACCACTTAAAGTAAGGGCAAAAAAAAACCACTGCAAGCAGTAAATGACTATGGCCCTGTGTGCACGAATACAGATATCTTTTAAAACTGATATTGCAAACTTAGTTTTAGGTCAATAAACCTGATAAATGATAAAGACTATGGTTGCTATGTATCTGCAGGAGACTGTTCCCGAAAGGTCTGAATGTTTCGTATAATATGAGCTTTGCTTCTACTCGCGTTTGGCGCCGTGGTCTCACAAGATGAAGTATGAAGAAGTTTATGCTCAATGTGCCGATCGTCGCATTATTCTCCAAAAACAAACAACATGACGAGTGTCACCAGCAAGAAGCCGTAATCCAACCTCCACTATAGAGAGGAGGGATTGTAATCATCTGTAAACTCATATCTCATATTCATAAACTACTTTATCACCTTTATACAAACCCTGTAGAGGAAGGAGTCAAGTATTAAATGTGTTATAAAGAAACTAAGGTCAAATATACTGTAAGCAATTTGATGATTATTTGAAAAGATATTTACTCAAATGTAGATTTATAAGACTTCATGTTTCTAAAGGAAAACAAATCGCTCCAAGTTACAAAGATTTGGAGGTGCACGACCAGAATTTGTATAATAAAGAAATAATTCGCTATTTCTTTACTATTGTTTACTCTTTGTTTACTCCATCAAAGGAGAATCAGCACACTGAGCGTGCTCAGCATCCTCCTCTCTGGTATCTGACGTGTCGTTGACGTAGCCTTCATCATGTTTGAGCTTTTTAATATTGGTGCTGTAATTGCTAATATCCTGATGAATATGGCACAAATGAATAGAATAGCGGAGTAGGTGTGCAGCTTCTTTTAGAAGACATCCAAGGAGCTTTTCTAGAAAAGCAACACAATGCAATAAAGTCGGGCGTGTCTCAGTGCCTCGTGGGAAACCTCAGGGGGTTGCTTTAATGTTTCCTTCCCCCGCCGCTTCCTTGGAGCAGAGCGGATATTACAGATTGGAAGCATATAGCGAGTTTATAAAATCTCACACTGATTATGAGCAGCGTGAGCCCCGTGGCTTTCAACTTATTCTGTTCAGCGATGCCGATCCGGGACGGTTTGGTTCCACTGCGTCGCAGCACGGCGGCCTGGT
This sequence comes from Anarhichas minor, assembly GCF_050575085.1. NCBI lineage: Eukaryota > Metazoa > Chordata > Actinopteri > Perciformes > Anarhichadidae > Anarhichas > Anarhichas minor. The sequence continues at coordinate 1,040,755 of NW_027466527.1, forward strand.
GCTGACTTCCAACACGCCGCCGCCGTCTCATGTCATGCATCAGACCTGAACGCCTTTAACAACAGCGTCACGGGGCAGTGAGAGCCGGAACCGGGATCGAACCCAAACGCAGACAGTCGAGGAGTAAACAGGAAGAATTCAGTGAGTTATCGTGGAGATGCAGAGTCTGAGGAGGAGGGTGATAACGAGGTTCAGGTGCGGAGACAGCAGGCTGATGAAGAGCAGGTGAAACTCATCAGGATGGAGCACACGTCAGAATCTTACTAAGTATATTCATCTAATTACTAGTCAAAATATCTCATAACTCATAATATAAGACACAAGCACCCAACTAGTAACATTTCAGTGAGATACGGGAACTTGTGTTTTAGACCATGAATATCTTGTTAATTGAAAAAATGCTACTTTTTGCATTACAGGCTTTTTATGACACCCTTACTAATGAAAGTCCTCTAAAGAAATGAAGCTAAAACACCTTGTAATCATTGGTTGCGTACTTATTTTTGAAGTAGCCTTTTTTTCCAGGAAACCCGAGAGGGAAGGACGGGAAGTGTTTCCAAATAAAGCAAGAAACTATGGATGGAAAATCATAACCTGAGAACAGAGCAGGACATGACATATATAACTTGTCATTTGGGGAATTACACTTATTTCAGTGGGACGAGAAGATCGATACCACTCCAGCTACAGCCAGTTAGCTTAGCTTAGCATAAATACAGGAAACAGGAAACAGTTAGCCTGGCTCTGTTCTTTTCAATTTAAACAAACAGGAGATCCTGGGAGGTATATTTTGTTGCCTTTGCGGTCATGTTTAGACTACAACACTACTTCATTAAGGATATGAAACACATCTCGGTTTGGTTTAAAATAAGTAAGTAAAAATACTTACGGAAACAACATGAGCAGAAGTACCAGAATTCAAGGTAACACTTCGTGAATAAGTGGTATACAAATAATCATTTTACAGGTGAAGTATTACTTTGAATACATATAATTGACCTTTCTCTGATTGTCCTTGTGCATTTTCTTTATGTGCAGTTGTCATTTGTAAATATATATACAGTACATATAACACGACCCAGGCCAAGGCGTGGCCCCTGTGTGCCTTTAATCTGAGTCATGTAATGTCCTCCTGGTGTGCAGTGAAGGTGGACCTGGACATGAATGGAAGGTCGTGTCCTGACAAGTATTTAACGTATGAACTTCACTCATAAATGCCAGTCAGCATCAAAGCGTAGCTACAGTGTGCTGCCAGCGCCACCTGCCTGAGAGTGTATTTGCATTGAGTATTTGCAGTATTTGTAGAGTGAAGTACACACCTGTTCTGGCTGCAGATTGAAAAAACAAGTTACCCTGATGTTATTACAAAGGTACTGTACCCTCTCTACGCTGACGAAGGATTAGTGGAAAGAAGGGGAATTTACCAGGCAAAGTTTTCCATCCAACAGTTTGTGAAGTTAGAACATCATCTTTGAGGTGGAGATACAGTCAAACTTATGCTGTCTCCTTCCTTATAACAACAACTAAACAAGACAGCGGCGGTGCTTTTACTGCAGCGGGTAGCTCCCATGAAGCCATGTGTTGTCTCTGTGTTTTTATTACTAGAGCACTTATGGCATGTGACAGAATACACTCATCAACATTGTAAAAGGAAGCATTGGGATTAGATAGAGAGGTTAAGTCCCGCCCCTTCCGGCACCCCCCCCCCACGGGACCTTTTTTAAATGTTTTATCTCATTTGAATTACAAAAATTTGTCAATTTAAAAGATAATCTGTTTATCAATTTGTAGTAAATTTGTCGTAGTATCATTTAGTTTTGTGTGAAACCGCTCAGTGAACTACATCTCTCGTCTCGCACAATGTACATTACCGACACCCACACGGACGCTAGCTTGGCTAACTCTAGTGTCCACCAGGGGGCGACTCCTCTGGTTGTATAGAAGTCTATGAGAAAATGACTCTACTTCTCTCTTGATTTATTACCTCAGTAAACATTGTAAACATGAGTTTATGGTCTCAATCTCTAGTTTCAAGTCTTCTTCAATACAGCATGATGTTCATTTAGTAATTTATGGTCCATTTAGAGTCAAACAGACCATAAAGCAGGGGATGCTTTAGGGCGGGGCTACACAGTGATTGACAGAGAGACGTACACGGTGTGTATTCATGACTGTTTTCCTTGCCTCAAGTCTTCTACAGTGGGAAATATCTGCTGTCACACTGTGGAACAAAACGAGAGGACATGTTGGGAACAATGCCACCCGAGCGTTTGAAGTTTCTTGTGGTAATCCAGACAGCGTGCAGTTGATTCGTTGAAGTTATCCGGCAGTGTTGAGACCGCTCCTCGAGAAAAAACACCAATCACAGCCGATTGTTGTGGTGGCGTTTCAGTTTAGTGCGAGTGGCTGAAGCGGTGGAGCGGAGGCTGTGAGATAGCGTGTTGTGAGTTCTGACATGGTCCAGAGATCCGTTGATCCTTCTCTACTGAATAAGCACATGTCTTTGGGGACGAGGAGATTGATGCCGCTCCCGCTGAACTCTGGGATATCCTTGTCCTTGGCTGGGCAAGATTTTTGGGGGGTTTGTGGGTAATGGGGGCGAAAAACCACTTCCCATGCTTGTTAAACAAGACCATTAAAAGGCATTATGAGCCGGCCTCTGGAAAGGCTTTTGAGTGTCATTGCTTGCATCTGTTTGGGGGGGGGGGGGGGGGGGCTCTGTGCGTTGAACACAAACCAACTAGCCAACAGTTAGTAAAGCTGGAGTAGAGATGATGTCCAGCAGATCAGAAGGAGAAACATCATGAAGGACTTTGATATCAACAGGTTTATATGAACAAATATGTTTTAGAGAAGCTGTTTGAAGGAATGAAAGAGGTCCAACAAGTCCTCCACCTCTGGAACACGCTGAGAGAACATCTGTTAGCTCCTGATGTTCACTTTTCTATATTCTGACGTGATAAACGACGTGTTAGGACATCGACCCGTCAAACACAGAAGAGATGAGGCATGGGGTTGTTTTACAGTGATCAGAATATGAACGGCTGCATGTAAAAGGAATTGTTGGTGGATTATTAGCCATGTAAACAGATTATTAGGACTATTGTCTTTTTCGGAGTAAGGACAAGACCTGGAATATTTGGTGCATGTAAAGGTATTCCTTGTTGGTGAAAACTGTTCTCTGTAGTTTAATCCTAATGTAACGGGAAGGCACGGAGGACAGAAACTAGTGGCAGCGCAGCAATCACAGGCAGAGTCAGTACTGCAGGTTTTTAAGGGTTTTTAATCCAACAAACCTCAACCAACACAAAACAACACAAAACGTAGCTCCTTCCAGAGCTCGATCAGCTCTATAACTAAACTAAAACCGCCGGGCCGCTAGCCGACTTACCGGGCTTAATCATCTTCTCCTCTCGTCGTCTCCTCCCTGCTCCGTTTCTCTCCTTGCCTTTTGTTCCCCTCCCTGATGAGGAGATCCGGATCAGGTGTGTCTCTTCCCACACCTGATCTCAATGCTCTCATCAAGGAGAGGGTGGAGCCTTCTGGCAGGAATGTAGCTGCCAGCCACTACCCTGCCCCTCAGGCCCTTACACTAATCATAAAAATAAAACGACATGAACTCAACAGAGGCTAGAAAATAATGATCCAAACTGACACGTTTCTAAGAAGAATTTCAAAGCGTCTCCCTGCTCACCCCCATGACCTGAGCCATCCAAAGCCACGTCAGACCCTCACACTATGGTCACATGTTGGCCGGGTTACACCACCGGGGTTAAGGTTCAAGTGTAGCGGAGGGCTTTGGGAGCTGTTCCTTTAGGGGTCAAGAGCTCCGGACACCAGCTTACTGTATTTGTAAATCTGTTCATGTGCAAAGTGCTTTTCTATGTTTTCATTAATTACTAGTTAGCTTCGAGGTAGCATTTTGCTAGTTCAGGCTTGTTAGTAAAGCTAAGGCCTGTAACAGTGCAGTGCAGAGCAAAAGCAAGATATTCAGTATCAGATAATGAGATCAGTCATGTGAGGGAGTTTGTGTGCATCTGTGCGTCTGTCCACGGTGTATGTCACATACTGCTGCACCAAACTGCATAATATTCTGGGTGCTCGTTTATGGCTGCTTGCTCAAGGACCTCTTGTAGTTTGGAGTGACTCACACTTTCTCAACGCACCTTTTATTACCGTTGATTTACGGCTGGCTCCCCTTCTGGTAGGAGGCCACAAGTGAGACACAGTGCAAACAGTTTGCTCACTTTTATTGTTTTGGAAAGGTTTGGCTAACAGCGCTGACTGCATTGCTCTCGCTCAGCTGCAGGATTCAATTATGTTATGCCTTTTTATGAGGCATATTGTTAAAAACAAATAGACTAGAAGTCTAAATAATCGCTTCAAGTCTATTGACTGTTAAGAAGTGGACGTAGTCATCGTGACGTCACTCATTGTTTGTGGACTGATGTTATGAAGCCTCGAGTTCGGCGTTTTGGCCGTCGCCATGTTTCTTTTTGCTACCAGTTAACAGGAAGTGACCATATGTGGACTGAGGAGGAGTGACGTAGAGACGCTGTATACGTCTCTGGTAGAGACCTGTCAATCACCGTGTAGCCCCGCCCTAAAGCATCCCCTGCTTTATGGTCTGTTTGACTCTAAATGGACCATAATGTACTAAATGAACATCATGCTGTATTGAAGAAGACTTGAAACTAGAGATTGAGACCATAAACTCATGTTTACAATGTTTACTGAGGTAATAAATCAAGAGAGAAGTAGAGTCATTTTCTCATAGACTTCTATACAACCAGAGGAGTCGCCCCCTGCTGGACACTAGAGAGAATGCAGCTTTAACACATGAAGCTTTGACTTCTCTTTTTATAGCTGGAGCTTGCCGCCTGTTCAAGTTGCAGTTACTCTCATGAGATGGAGCTGAGACGCATGTGAATGAGAATTGTGAGTGAAAAACAGCTCTGATAATCTAACGGGGTCCATTGTGGGTTCATTACTTGTCGTGGCAGAATATAAATAATAATAATGTAGCCTAACTTTACTGCTGCTAGCACTCCTAGCAAACATTATTGCAATAATCAGTATACGATGTATTTGGGACTTAAACTCATTAGGACTTCATTTTGAACCTCAGTATCAACACTTTATCCTTCCTCAACTTACTAATACTAATACTACTCAGTACTGCTTATGAGGCTGCGTGTTGTGTAGAAGCTGCTGACAATAAGTTCTACATGCTGGACTGTTTTGTTTTTCCCGATTTAATAATCCATGACTCTGAACCTCCTTTACGCTTTTGTTCTAACGAGGCTCCTTCAACGACAAACATCTGCTGCGACTGGAATCAAGTAATGGGAAAGATGAATAAGCCTGCGTGCAAGCTTACAGTGTTTGTGTTCATGTGTGTTCGAACGGACGATGTAGATCGATGACTGGAGAATATGGTGCCAGACAACCACAAACAAGACATGTAGCAGCAGCTTATTGATTACAAATACATATGGCTTTGGATTGTGTGTGCAGTATACAGCCCGATATCACAAGTCAGCCTCGGGGGGTTTTACAATCTGTAGCGCACACGAGACACGCTGTCCTCCTCGACCCTCGCTTCACCGAGGAGAACTTAACGAGAAAACTGTGCATTACCACAAAATAGATACTTTTGATTGTCAGTTTAAATTGGAAGTATTTCTCCTCACTAGCTGTGACACTTTGCGGTTTATAAACTTGGACGTGAAATCTTGGACGGCGTCTTTGTAGAAGCCACCAGGAGTTCAAGCTGCAGGTCTGGCAAATGTAGTGCAGCGAAGAATACGTGTGTCTCAGATGTAGAGGAGAAGTAGAGTGGTATAAAGTAGTATAAAGGACAGTACTTGAGTATATGTACTCAGTTACATTCAACTCTGGGTTTCAGTGAACAATGACGGCATTTCTCTCTGTTTGACTCTTTAATCACTGAAAAATAATTGAACTATCAAAGAAAATAACTGTTTTGTATTTATTTATATATTTGATAATCACAGTACTTCTAGGATGGAAGAATACTTCCTTTATAAGTGTTAATTACTTGACAAACAGGAAAAAAAGGATAAAAAAACATCAAATGAGCAGAATACAAACTAAAACGATGAAGGTCTTAAAGGGAATCAAATGATGTTCAGTAAACAGTTACCCACCAGAACTGTCTGTTTAAAGATGAGTGTGTGGGGGGGGAGGGGGGATGTGATCGAGGTCGTGTCTGAATAGAGACTTCCCTGTAAGAGCTTCCGAGGAGCAGGATTAGATTTGTCATATGCACAGAGGAGCCCTGGCCGTGCACACTTAACTGCTCGGGAGGAATCCGTGAAGCGAGCGGTCCGCTCATCGGACAGAGTGACACGAGGGCTCGATTCCCAGAAATAACACACTCGTGCACCGGAATGCTTGTGTAAGAGAAAGAGAAGAAGATGTAATATAATCTGTGGAGTTCGATCCCCGTGTGTGAGGGTCATTAAGTATGCATGTTAACACAGAGTGGCACTGCTCTCCCTCCCTCCATCCTGGCGGTGGATGGCCCTCTTATTAGGTCAGCTGAAAGTGGAAAATTAGCACAATTCCCCCGGGCTGGGATTTATCCCACATCTCTTCCAATTAGCTTCCTGAGCTTCTGGAGATAATTGCGCAGCGCGCAGTGCAGAGACAGCAGCTCCCACAGAACCCATCGCTGCTGCATTCTGCATCAAGTCGTTTCACTTCCTCGCGGAAAAAGAAACTGGGAGAGCAACTCCAGGATCAACATCCATCTCTCCTCGCTTAATCCAGCTCGGAGGGGCGGCCCCCATCCCTCGAGCCCGGTTCCGTTAAGTACTTACATACGCTACCAAGAGTTTGGAGAAGTTTTGCATGTGTCGTCATTGATAGCTCTATCGTCTTTAATAACGGGGGGGGGGGGGGGGGGGGGGGGGGATTAGCGCCATCGCCTTTTTGATCCTATAATCCGCGCTCCTCGGAAATCCCAAAAACTTTATCGGCTTCTTTCTCTCTCTCTCTGTCTTTCTGTCCCTCTCCCTCTCTCCCCCTCTCTCTCTCTCTCTGTCCCTCTCTCTTTCTCTCTCTCCCTCTCTTTCCCCCTCTCCCCCTCTCTCCCCCTCTCTTTCTCTCTCTCCCTCTCCCTCTCTCCCCCTCTCTTTCTCTCCCTCTCCCTCTCTCTCTTTCTCTCTCTCCCTCTCTCCCCCTCTCTCTGTCCCTCTCTCTCCCTCTCTCCCCCTCTCTCTCTCTCTCTGTCCCCTCTCTCTTCTCTCTCTCCCTCTCTCTCCCTCTCTCCCCCTCTCTCTCTCTCCCCCTCTCTCTCTTTCTCTCCCTCTCTCCCCCTCTCTTTCTCTCTCTGTCCCTCTCTCCCCCCTCTCTCTCTGTCCCTCTCCCTCTCTCCCCCTCTCTCTCTCTCTCTGTCCCTCTCTCTTTCTCTCTCTCCCTCTCTCCCCCTCTCTCTCTCTCCCCCTCTCTCTCTTTCTCTCCCTCTCTCCCCCCTCTCTTTCTCTCTCTGTCCCTCTCTCCCCCCTCTCTCTCTGTCCCTCTCTCTTTCTCTCCCTCTCTCCCCCTCTCTTTCTCTCTCCCCCTCTCTTTCTCTCTCCCCCTCTCTTTCTCTCTCCCCCTCCTCTCTCTTTCTCTCTCTTCCCTCTCTCCCCCCTCTCTCCCTCTCCCTCTCTCCCCCTCTCTTTCTCTCCCCCCCTCTCTCTCTTTCTCTCTCTCCCTCTCCCTCTCTCCCCCTCTCCCCCTCTCTCCCCCTCTCTTTCTCTCCCTCTCTCTCTCTCTCTCTCTCTTTGCTGGACCGAATGATGTGCTGTGAAAGGCGGAGAAGTTGACCTCAAACGAGGCGCCGTCCTGGTGAAGAATCTCCCGACAGGTGACAGCAGTAATTCAGTTGGCCCCTAATGTGGCCCTCGCAGAGATGAGCCCGTTGGCTCGCGTGAGGCTGTTGTCAGGGGAGATTAAAAGGACTTCATAAATATGCCCTTCCGTTTTTTCCGCGCTGCCGTATATCACCGGGCGCCGCATTAATCAGCGCTGCCCGTTCCACAGCAGCGTAATTGCATCTGAAGATGAAAGCCGAGGGGGAACTTCCATCTTTCCACCTTGTGCCATACATCCCATCACGGATTTGTCACATGTGATTCATGTCAAATATGGAAACATGCCAGCATCCATACGAGCACCGAGAGACCGGAGAGACCGGAGAGAGCAGATAACCTCACAGAGTCACTAATCAGTCGGTTAAATCATGTCTTCAGACACATCTTACAGACTGGCTTTCATGTGATGTCGTCTTTTTAATGCTTTATTTTATTATTGTTGTGATTTTATTTTATTATTTTATCATTGTTATTATTCATATTTCTTAGTTTGTTCTTATCGTATCGATTGGTTTTATTGTATTTTTATTGTACTGTTTAAAGGGTTTAACTTTTATCTTAGTTTGCTTTGTCTGTAAACTCTATTTTTAAAGGTGCTACATAAATAAAGTTATTATTATTACTACTCGGTGGTATCACACAGCAATGCTAGCTGAAACAATATATTCTAGGTATGATAAATTACAATATGACGCTTTTGTTGTCTGGTTCTTGCTTACAGCGCTGGAGCTTCTATTACAATGGACGCACTAATAAAGCTTTAGAAGAACCCAGAAAAGAGTTGAGGTTCCTCCCTCGCTCTCTTCATCAACGCCACACGGATGTTCCTCCCGTCGTCGCCTCCTCTCGATTGATGCTCCACTTTACGGCCCTCCTCCTCCTCTCTGGTTCATCTCAGATCTCGCGATCGCACACCGGAACTAATTAACGGGCAAAGGCCTAAGCAATGTTTTGAGAGCGGAGAGCGACAGGAACTTAATTACCCGGCGCCCAAGATGAGAATATCCGTTAGAAGGTTTCGGCTCCGAGTGGATATTAAAGTCGTGCGTCACGTTGTTTCTCTCTGAGATTTGCGAGTGAGTTATTTCTTGTGAGACGTGTGCAGGTTGGAGTACATACAGCAGATTTATCGGCCCTTTCTGTTTTCCTCTACGTTGAATGACCGAAGAGTTCATCGTCGCATAGCTGTCGACTCGGCTCAGAAACAACTGAAGGATGGAATTAGAGAGCCTTTGTCGAGTAGACCTTTTACATCTGCTCTGTGTTTGATGTATGAGATGTGCAACGCTGTGATGTAATGGATTACAATTTGAAATTCTACATTACACTTCCTTATGCCAGTGTGCTCGGAGCCCCTCGGGTTACGTGGAATGTGTCAGGAAGTGAGGACGAGGGGAGACTTTAGAGAATGTGGCCGGCTGTAGAACAAAGCGTGCTCTTACATAAATACCTCACTGATAGATTTACTAACTTCAGGCTGGAGAAAAAGGAAACTCCGTCTAGTTGAGATGCTTTTTATTTGTCGACATGTTATACGTAAGGAAAATAGAGTCGATGATGATCCAGTTAAAGAGGAAGGCTGTCAGGAGGAAGCTTTTAAAGTTAGGAAGAGTATTTATTTTAGAAGCATTTAAAGGTATATTTGTTGAAATTATCTTTACATCCCGAGAGCAGTCCATAAACCATCATCGGACCAAAAATAAAGGAAGAAAAGAAAGTCTGGTATTTGTGGCCGGACTTTAAAAAGCCTGTCTCGTCATTGTATTTGGAACGAATGAAGTCATTGGACGTCCTTACTACCTGTCTACCTGAGTCTCCCACAAGATGCTGACAATAGCCATGGTTGTTGTTCATGATGGGGATGTTGGGGGAGTGGCTTTGGATGGAGGCCTGAAGGGACGGATGATGGGGATGTTGGGGGAGTGGCTTTGGATGGAGGCCTGAAGGGACGGAGAGACGATTCTCCCACTGAAAGTCGGTGTCCTCGCCCCTTCAGGAGACTCGCAGCAGGTCCTGAGTCTGTTACCTCAAATAGGAAGAAGTGGACATTAAAAATAGATTATGACAGATTACTCACCAAAGTTATAAATCCATATTTGACTAATTTTTCACAAGTCACATATCTTCCAAAACATTCAGACACAAAAATTACATTTTTTCGAGACTCTTTTCTCCGTCTCAACACGCCAGATCTGGCAACTAACGTTAGCGAACGTCCTCGCTAACAAATATTGGTGATGCTGAATACGACAGTTAGTTGTGTAAATATCTAATGTTAGCAAAAGACAATAGAAAAAGTTTTGTTATAGAGCAAGATTGTAGCTACTCTCATTGGCTAACAGCTTTTTTTTAGGTTGGATAATCTAGCGTACTTTTGCTAGTTTCTCTAGATTACCAACCCTCGTTGTAATGGAGGGTCCTATGAGGAGCTTCTCAGTCTTTGGTCACAAGCTGTCCACTGACTGGAGCTGCACTCTAAAAATGTTTGTGACTTTGCAACTTGCATTACTTTTCTTACAAATCCATCGTCATAGTGGTTGATTGAGCTTCCAGTTTTTCTGTTGAACACCTGCAGTATGAGGTGGAAGTCCTGGGATGTGCATCGCATTCACGACATCGGCGGTAATTATGAAACATGAAAGGGAAAAAAATATTTGAGATTTTCCGTCCTTAAAGGAAGGAAAGCAAGTCTTACTTTGAGGGTAACATTACTCTGGACAGAGCAGAGTGGATGCTGACAGTTTAATCTACTCATGGAAACATTTGTGTAACTTTAAACCAGTGAATCCAATGAAAAACACATACACTGGTTTATCTTGAAGATGTTAATATGGGTGACATGACTGTACAGTAAAATGTATCCCATTACTTTTGGTTTATGTTCAGCAATAAAAGCTAGAGCTGTTCACGGCGAATATGGAGTCAGTTTATGCGAAAGGAATGTGGAAAACTCCACTCGGTCACACGGTGCCGTTTGCCCAACACATTTCTATTATTTATGATGTTGCATTCCAGGGTTTCTCTCAGCGCTCACCGGGACTTCACCTGCTGCCGTCTGGGTTCAGCAGGAACCCTCAGACCAGACCGGCTGACCTCTGGCCACGGACAGAAAGGAAAGAACGTTCTGGCTGCTGACGACAGCTCGGTTGCGTGTGAACGCATGAAGGGGGAACTTTGGCGTGTTAGAAAAAAAAAGAAAGAAAAAAAAGAGCACTGTGCTTTTTGCTTGGGAAGGGTGGTCAGCCTCTCCTCACAATAACCGTTGTGCAGAAGTGGCTGCCAAAGCCGCAGCAGCTCAGAGAGGAAACCGTGACCAGCTGTGACGCAGCTGCCTACACTTGACACCCCGGCATCACTGAGCTATCTCATTCAGCGTGGTGGATGTGCTCTTTTTTAACTCACTTGCTCAGATCTATTATCTGCCACCCGTTTACCTTGCGTCACCACCCACGAAACAGTGAGCAGCATTGTTGAGCACTTTGTGATCCACGCCCCACTTACAGGGCTGTCAACAGAAAACCACATGGAATTCCCCGGTGCTGTTTGGTAAATGTCAAGTCTGGAAAGGGGAAAAGCTTAAAGACTTGACTTTCTCTGTGTGCTACTGTGTGGATCTGTTTGTCGTAGGATGCCATGCGTATTTTTGTCAACCAGTGATCAGCAACCGAACTAATTACACACTAATCAATCAAAGTGTAATGAGTCCGGTTGTGGCCCGCTCCACCTCTATTCCACTGCATCTGTTTAGGGGTAATTCCACAAACCCCACTTATTTGACTTCACACGCCAAACTTTAACTTCTTTCCCATACGATCTTATATCAGACATGCCGTGTGTTTTGGCCCGGAGGAAATTGAGGGTTTTTGAGTGGGAATCTTGAGGTAACAGAACAGGACACGGTATATTACAACTGCACAACATTCATAATCCTTTTTCATTGGAGCTTTTATTTCTGGATTAGAAAGCCCAACCCAGTTGCCAGACAAAATGTTGGCAATGTACGTTTCTGCAGTCCATGGGATATGTTGAATGTTGATGTTTCTGAAGCAAAAACGGTGTTTGATGATCGTGTTTGCCTCGTAACGTGCTGCGGAAACCCACAATGACATGTGGTGTTTAGCAAATGGTTAGGCAAAGTTAGAAAAAAGGTCATACATTTTGTTAAAAGAATAATGTAACAAAGTAGCACAACAACGTCGTGCAACAACGTTACTTAGCTTAACAATATGAGTTATCGTCACGTCGTAGCGTCACGTCGTAGCGTCACGTCGTAGCGTCACGTCGTAGCGTCACGTCGTAGCGTCACGTCGTAGCGTCACGTCGTAGCGTCACGTCGTAGCGTTATGACGTTACTTAGCTTAACAATGTGACTTAACGTAACGTCGCAGCATCACGTTGTAACATCGTAGCGTCACGTCGTAGCGCCACGTCGTAGCGTCACGTCGTAGCGTTATGACGTTACTTAGCTTAACAATGTGACTTAACGTAACGTCGCAGCATCACGTTGTAACATCGTAGCGTCACGTCGTAGCGTCACGTCGTAGCGTCACGTCGTAGCGTCACGTCGTAGCGTTATGACGTTACTTAGCTTAACAATGTGACTTAACGTAACGTCGCAGCATCACGTTGTAACGTCGTAGCGTAACGTTGTAGCGTAACATGGTAGCGTAACATGGTAGCGTAACATGGTAGCGTAACATGGTAGCGTAACATGGTAGCATAACATGGTAGCATCGCAGCCAGCGTAACATCGCAGCCCAACAACATTGCGCAACAACGTTACTTAATGTAACAATGTAGCTTGACAGCATAGCGTTATAATGTAGAGCGACAGCGTAACACAACAATGTGACCACATTAAGTGTAACCGCCCTTAGTGGACTTTCTCGCTTGTTACACCACATAACTTTCAATAACAGTCGCTCTATATATTCTACGTCCCATGCTCTGCTCGACGCTCGTTATACTTCATCACTCGCTCTGCCCGAATGCAAAAAAAACATTCACATCGAACGAATCCGTGGTCTTCAGAAACGTACAATACCAACATTTATTCCTGGCGACTGGGCTGGAAGGTTCGGTCTCGAGCATTCTTTCCCACGGTACTTTTAAAAAATACCGATGTCTTCCCTGTGAACCAGAGGGCCATCCTTCAGTGAAACGGTTCATGAAAAAAAAGAGATATTATTTTATGTCTTTAAGCTGTAAGTGAAGCATTGCAAGGTATATAACAGGGAACAATGAATGCATTAAACTCATAAAACATCCATGTTTAGGGTCAAAGACGAGAAGAAGAGCAGAGCTCTGCTTTCCTTTATTTCCTCTCATATATTTCTGAGCTTTTGCTACAAATCTCCTGTGCTCTTTTATTCCCCCCCCCCCCCCCCCCCCCCCCCCCTTTCTTTAAACTCCTCGCTGTGTTGGTGTGGTTCTCTCATGACATTTCTGTAATCAAAGCCAAATGGCATATCCCTCTATTAGCCCCGCAGCTGCTTGCATTTAATTCCATACAATCAAAGTGTCCCGTTCAGCTGCTCGCTGTCACAGCTACTAAAAGCCATTTGTCACAACGGAGATAAAAGAAACATTTATGAGCAGTAGAGATGTTGCTCATGTTGTTTTTACAGAGTTAAGACTTTAAAAGAAACACGAACATATAACATTTCAAAAGTTGCAGACGATACTTCCATACCCACAAAAAACCACTCTTTTTCAAATGACTTTCTGCGGTGAAGCCACAACGTGAAGTGTCGGAGTCGACTTTAGAAACCCTGTCAGACACTTACGCACGAACAAGAGCTTAACATTTCCAAAGTTGACTTGTGGAAAACATACAGCCGAAGTGTTACCTGATATTCTGCACCTCTGTGTCATAGGTTCCTCCAGATGGGCTTTTCCTTTTTCTACAAAACCTTGTGACCTTTAGAAAGCGGCGACGGCGTGTGATCCCATGAACACCCCCACAAGTCAGAGCACAAGCTTGTTTTTGTTTTTGGGCCCGTTTCCTTGTGTTTTGACTGGGTTGCATGTGAGAGTGAGCTCATACCTTTTACATAGATGAACTCATCAGTGAAGCTTATTAAGGCACAGAGTCCTATACCATGATGGTCTTTGTCTCTGCAGTAGTTTTGAAGCAGCGTGTTCAGCAGAATATCATAAGAATATTTGGTTGCTCTGCTTCTCCACTTATTTCTTGATTTTTCTTTCCCTGGCCTCGTTACATCTGAGGAACACAAGAACACGGGAGGTTATAGGACAGAAAAGCACATCACAGGAGGCCTGTCTCTCAGCATGAAATGCATTTGTTTTCATAAAAAACAGCAGTAATACGAAACGTTCCAGCCTCTTAAAGCTGTCTGACTGTGGGCAGTTATATTCCTCCGGGCAGAATTACTTCAATTCTTTTTGGATGCTCGTAGTGATGTTTGATGCCACGAGTGAAATAAAACCAAACAGATCCTGTTTCTAGAAAAATATTTTTTACGCAGAAATTGATATTATTATTTCTTCCCAATTCTTCTTTCTGGCTCCACTCTGGTCTGCAGGCTCGTTGTATCGGTGCGGAGAACTCTTCAGTGCCGGAGACACGAGGACTAAAACACTTCAGCTTGAATTTAGTGCGACCGTGAAACTATTCCGAAGTAATAAGGAGCCATTAAATGAAGAGTGGGATTGCCCAGTCGCTGGTGGAGCGAAAAAGTCACTCCACATGAGGAGTGATTCCAGGAGACGCAGGAGCTTCACACACACACACACACACACACACACACACACACACACACACACACACACACACACACACACACACACACACACACACCGGATCTGTGATGGCTAATGACATGAATGTGCACCAAGGCTGCTTAACATTCTAGCATGGATACATGTACAGTTAAGTACACACACACACACACACACATATCAGAACTTGCGAAGCATGATGATTTAGTTCAGCGTCACATTAAGTGAACTCGCTCATCCTTCAGTCTGAATGAGGGCATTAGGCAGCAGCAGCCCAAACACACCAGGCAGCGCTTTAATACTCACACATCTCAACATAGATTATTAAAATGAAGATGTGGCTCCCGAGTTCAAGAACCTCAAAGATCAACAACTCGTAGGAAGAAGAGATGCTCCCAACTAGAGAGAATGAAAGATAGTCTGCTGTTTCTTTATGTCCGTGTTGCCAGAGAAATCTGACTTGGCGATGGATCAGTCGCGCTAGAGTTCAAATTATACGATTAAAGTGAAGAAAAGAAATCATGATAATCACAAGAGCAGCTCCAGAGAAGGCTGGGAAAGAGGAAAGCCACCAGGGTAGATCCAGTCACCGCACCACCACACATCATTCCCGTGGTCCTGCTGCTTAGCACACACACACACACACACACTCACACACACACACACACCCTCGCTATACTGAAAAGTGCTGTTAGGTGCGGAGAGGAACGCTTCAGCCTCTGCAGGCTGACCACACCCTTGTTCCACAGCCTGATTTGATCCACTTTAAAGCTGCTATAATCAGTTTCCTTGATTTTAACAATGCATCAAATGAATCAGGCCTAAACCTACAGACAGCAATGCACTATAATTCATAACAACAAGGAGTTGCTGGAGGGCAAAACAAAGCTACAAACGAAGGCTACAGAAAACGACTCCAAATAAAGTTGCTCCAGATCTGCTGAATGTATAAATAGGCCGTTACCAAGTGGCCCAAAACTCAGTTATTGCAGCTTTAAAGTAAAGAACTGTTTCTTCATGAAGACAAATCCTTACAGAACACACACAGTCACACAGAAATATGGCTGCAGAGTTGTTGAAGGTGAAGAAGTGGTCAAATTCGAACACATGTTACTTGTCTGACATGCCGATTTAAGCGGAGACAGAGAGTGAAAACATTCACGACTGGATCTCATCTCGTGGTTCATGTGGAGCGGCTGCCTTCTCAATGAGAAACGTCAGAGTCGCTCAGCCTCTGTGACATCTTATCTGATTTCTCCCCCGACGCCCCTCAGTGTCAGACGGATAAGCACTTCCACTCTTCTTCTGGTCCCCGTGGAGCCGCGGGGTCGATCGTTGTGTCCCCGCGGTGACTCAGCGCTGAGAGGCCGCTCCAGACTACCGGACAGATGTTTTCATTTGGCTTTATCTGTTGACACGTCATATCTGCGTTGCATAGGAGGAAGTACGCAGCGAGGATGAAGTCAGTGGGGGGACATTTCTACTGCGCTGCCATCTCACAGTAACACCACCAACGTTTGGTTGAAAGATTGCATTTTTTTTTTTGCAACAGCACGACTAAGGATGTTAAAGTCTGTCGACTTTGGTCCAGACTGAACGATCACAACAACTATTTGATGGGTTGAGATTCTTGCTCCCCAGCTGATGAATGAAAGACGTTGGTGCTCTCTTCACTTTAGTGCCATTATTGGGTCATTTTTAAATATTAGGTTTACAACCAAATACCATAGACTTCATATAAAAGCGTACGTAGTCACCGTGACGTCACTCATTGGTTTGTGGACCATTTCGAAGTCGCCATCTTGTTTTTTTGGGGAATCTGAAGTGAACATGTTTGGACGAGAGGGTGAAGCTGGAGAGGAGGTCCAGGTAGCCATAGCAGCTAATGCTAGCACTAGCTAGCTTTGTGAGCAAGGTGCATTCTTAATTCACTTTAACTGTGGTTATTAATTGGGATGCTAATTTTGGCTTTGCGAAAAACAAAATGTGCCAGAAAGAAAGTCCCTAAAACGCCCTTAATTACGCATCATTGTTGGTCTTAATCAAATTTAAATGGGTGAGTTTTATTAACATAACTATGTAATCATTTAATAATAACACTCTTTCTATTTCATTTCATTCGTTCATCTAGACTCTGCAGGATCCTTTTGCTCCTCACTGCTCTCTTCTTTTTTTTTCTACAGAGCAAAAAGGGGGGGGGGGGGGGGGCGCCTCGCATATGTATGGGGGAGCTGACCTCCGGCGCTCTGATGGTGGAGCAGGGAGGTGACCCGCCCCCCCACGCGCACGCCCTCCCCTGCTGGTCACTCATGAATATGGCTCTAATTGAATTCGCTGGAGACAAACGAGTGTTAATTGGGAGGGATAACGATGACCGCGGCCGACTATTCAGAGGCCGGGGTGGGAGGGGGGGGGCTCCTGCCCACCGCAGGCCTGTTCTTCTCAGCAGGAGGGGGTCTGTGTGTGTGTGTGTGTGGGGGGGGGGGGGGGGTGGGGGGGGGGGGGGCTCTACAGTCCTTTGTGCTCCTTTTCTTTGGGAGGAAGCAATAAAGCAATAAAAGGCCTCGGTAGAGGAGTCCTCTGTGCTCTGACTCCCCCTACGCTCCAGTGTGAAAGAGGGGGGGGGGGGGCTGTGACAGATCATAACCGCTAACGACATCTAGACCTGTGTGTGTGTGTGTGTGTGTGTGTGTGTGCAGTCGTGCTTCATTCTCAACCTGCTCACATCCCCAGAGAAATACTTCAATATTAACTTTATTTAAGTTTTCATGATGCAAATGCAAAGCAGGTTTGAGCGTAAACATATCAATTATTAAACAGGCTCATGTGTCATCACCACACACACACACACACCTATACACAATCACACACACACACACACACACACACATTATTATTATTACAGTATATGAATTAGCCTGCAGGACCTTTGCTTTGGATATTAACTTTGTTTCTTTTATTGCATTCCTAAAGTAGTGAATCAATATTTTAAAAGTATGAAGGCAGACGTCTTTACACTCAGTCGGTCTCCTTTTATTGTTCTTCACTTTGTTATAATTTCTTTATGAGATAATATCATCAGAAATGCTGAAAAACTCTGAAAAACACAAGGAAGAGAAAAAACAGTTCCGGTTTTGTTCATTTTAGAGTTTTTTGTTGCGTTGTGACACTTTCTCAAAGGCCAATAATTGAAGGTTTATTAAAAAATACAAACAACGGCTTGACATTTTGTTTATTGTTCTTAATAATTAGAAGTGTCTTGGTTCAGCTTTTTGAGATGGTAACATGCCAAACCTGCTAAACATCAACATGTTAACATTTTCACTGTGAGCATGCTGACGTTAGTATTCAGATCAAAGCACCACAAATATCTTATATTCAATGTAAAAGTTATAAATGTAATACTCAATGTTTCGCTGATTCCAGTTAATACCTACATTGAAGTTAAAAATGCTATTTTTTATACTATGGTTGTTTTTTCTCATTGTTCATACCACATATGATCTTTTCAAAATAAACACGGGAAACGAACAGATGTCTCCGAGCTGAGCGATTCCTGTTTATTATCCACTTCCCCTCCTGCCCGCCCATTGTGGGCTTTGCGGTCTTTCTACCTTCTTTTTCATGATTCCATGCGTAACGTATGGTTTCATAAGATATCTACGAGTTACGGCGCAGTGTTTTTCGTAGGTAAAGCTACGGATGCTGGATGAGACCAGGCTGTGTGGGTGGAACGTTCAGGAGGCGGGACATGATGGACATGATGGACATGATGGACATGATGGACATGATGCCGCACTCAAGTGGCTGGACCGTCTCTTGCCATTCCTTGAATTTGTCGGATTGTTCCTTTAAGACAATAGTTCCCCAAATCTCATTGTCTCTCCAGTTTTTGTTTAATGTCCGGTCTGAATGATTCGAACATTTGCGTTCTCACATACAGAAAGGAATGCCCCCCCCCCCGAAACCCGGTTCTAAACCGGAACTGGTTCTTAATAAGTAGAAAACCCGGAGTATTGATGCGGTCCAGAGTTATCGGTTCTGCTGTCGGTACTTTCATAGTTCTGAGTAAGATGTCCTCTTCTCAAATGTCCTCTCTCTGTCTCTTTGTCTTTATCTAGATTTTAGAACTTCTTGTGTTGCTGCTCAAGAAAAAGTATTTGTTTATAATCAAGAATAATAAAGAAATATGGATTATTTTCTCAATGAATTGCCTTTTATTCTCACAAAATAATCAAAAAGAACCGATAAGAGTACCGATAAGAGTACTAGTATACAATACCCGTCCCTACATGCAGCTCCTTGAAATATTAGTTAAATTCAGGGTTGCAGTTCATGTGTGAAAATGTCTTCTAATAAAACTTTGCCACAAGTTGTCCTCTTTGTTTCTGTTTAACTCGTGAACGTTGGATTTCTTGAAGCTGAGGCCGACGTCTCAGTGCACCGCAACAGACTTGGCCATTAACATCATCTTCTTCCCGTCGGCTCACTGAAAATGAGTTCTCATCCTCCTTTTCGTCCTCTCCTGTGGGAGCACAGCAGCAGCACTCAATCACCCCCGGCGTGACCCTGGACTGGCGCGAGTTCAAAGCTTGGGCTCGGCCCTCCGCATCACTCAGGAGAGTCCATCCAATCACCTCCGTGTCCCACCCGCCTCCCTCGCTGGCATCTGTCTTCTTTCCATATATCACAGGTGAGCGCTCACCATAAAGGGGATTGCTCTGCGGGGAGACGGTGCATCCATTTCCACCATTAAACCGGATTCAGGTGCTGCCTGCTCTGCTCTCCATAGGAGTCCAATGAGTAATGGATCCCCCCCCCCCCCCCCCCCTCCCATGTCTCTCGCTGCCCTTTCTTATCTACTGTACAGCTTTTAGATGCTCGACTGACTCACACAGACAGAGAGACACCGGCACACAGTCTCCTACTCACACAGGAACACTAAGTCACTCGTGTTCAAAAGAGGCATTTTGGATTGCGACCACAGACTGTATATAAGAAGTGTCACCCATTGGTTGGATGTGATAAAGCCTCGAGTTTGGCGATTTCACCGTCACCATCTTTAAATATGGCCGTCGCCATGTTGTTTTTTTCAGATGAACATACGTGACCATATTTGGACTGAGGAGTGACTTCGAGACGACCTTTACGTCTCTGGTAGAGACCTGTCAATCACAAGGTAGCCCCGCCCTAAAGCATACATTTATAGCCAATTAGTTTAATTTATAATACTTTGTCCGTGTGCTTCTTTTGGCAGACGACTGCAAAGTGTTTGCTTCAGTGTTAAAGGTTGAAACCTGATGATATCTTGTCTTTTGTGTTCCTCTCTGAGTTACAGTCAAACACAGCAGCTCCTTCATCTCTTCTTCCACAACTAAAGTTTCCTTCGGAGAGTCGCCCTCTCAGCCGTGAAGATCGTTCCTGTGTTTAGACGCGAACCCTGTGACTTGGGCTTTTAGCACCGTGAGACCGATGAAGCGTTACCGGCTGTCCAGCGTGGTCTCAGAGCTACTCAACACACAGACAACAACGACAAAGTTAGACCACTATTCTTACTTGAAAAGAAAAATAAAGTGGGGATTGAACACTAACCCTTTATAGCAAACATTCTGGAGAGCACATTATGTCTCCATGAGTCCCTGGAGGACAAGGGATGAAGGACGTGTTACAGTGCAGAAGTTAATCCGTCACGTAATGTGTCACAATCAATCAGGCGGCAACCTCCGGTTCTGCTGAAAGTCTTAAAGCTGCATTCTCTCTAGTGTCCAGCAGGGGGCGACTCCTCTGGTTGTATAGAAGTCTATGAGAAAATGACTCTACTTCTCTCTTGATTTATTACCTCAGTAAACATTGTAAACATGAGTTTATGGTCTCAATCTCTAGTTTCAAGTCTTCTTCAATACAGCATGATGTTCATTTAGTACATTATGGTCCATTTAGAGTCACACAGACCATAAAGCAGGGGATGCTTTAGGGCGGGGCTTACTGTGATTGACAGGTCTCTACCAGAGACGTATAGGCGTCTCTACGTCACTCCTCCTCAGTCCACATATGATCACTTCCTGTTCACTGGTTGTAAAAAATAAACAACAATGCGACGGATGTAAGATGGTGACGGCAAAATTGCAGAACTTACGGCTTCAAACAGCAGCCCAAAAACAAATGAGTGACGTTACGATGACTACGTCCACTTCGTATACACAGGCTGTGGGTGGCACGTAGGTTATGTGCCCCACATTAGTTGAAGCAACAATTTATTGATATATTTATTTTAGTTTTTAAATATTATTATCTATACATTATATAATATTATATATAGATAATATATAATATTGACGTGCAAAAAATACCTGAAAGTTCTGTACAGTCCCTTAAACAAATAAAATATTAGCATTAAAAAAAGTACACAAAAAAATGCAGAGAAGACATACCTACCATATATACATTATCAAGAGTTAAAAACAGCAGAACATTCCTCTCAATGACATGATGGAACAGATGAATCCATTAAATGAACTTAACATAGTTAAAGGTGATGATTCTCAGCCTGTCTAGTTGGCTAATTATGGAACTGTGAATTGTTAACAAAATAATATCTAAAACTATAAACTTGTATTCTTATATCTCGCTTTACAGATAAATGTACAGGTTAAATAATGTTGAGGTCAAAAATAGTCTGCAATTTTAAAGTGTCATGCACCATGCTAATCTAACAATGTGCAGCTTCAATATTCTGTTCAGATAATTTGGTAAAGTTCGTGCACGAACAAACTGACAGTATGTCAAATATGGACAAATTAAATTATAATTGTTTCGTGATTTATTGACCAAAGAAAACTTAACAACCACTGTCATGTTTATTTTATTTTCTGCAGATATTTTTGACATTTAATGAAAACTTATTTGTTTGAAACTATCTGACGAAGAGTGAGTGAAGAAGTTCCACTGCAGTGTTGATGAGGAGATGGTTTGCAGGTGTGCAGCTTGCAACAGGTGAATCAGGTTGGCAGCAATCAGGGAATGACAGATAGAGAGGCACAGAGAGACAGACAGAGAGACACAGACACACAGACAGACACACACTCTCTTTGCTATCATTATATTATAATTCACTCTTTCTTGCACGCGAGGAGTCAAATATTGTGGGAGCATTTTCCGTAAATGTGCCATCATGTTTGAATGAAGCCGTAATTAAAATCAAAATAAAAGACACAAATGTCATCACTTTACCAGATGAATGAAGCCAGCGATGTTACATAACTCCTTCCTTGTTAAATATAGTTCTATGGTTATTATTATTGCACCAGAATGGTTAGAGCCAAACGACAGCCGTCTTTCATGTGCTTGTAAAAGCAGTTAAACGTTCTGAACCATCACATCGATCAGGACGTGATCAGAGAGCAGGCAGAGGAAACGCTGAGGGTAATGACATAATTGTCTGACTGTGACGTTTCCTCACCAAAAACATTTGAAAAGGCCGAAACTTGGAGATCATGTGACTGACTGAATGATAAGTCTGTGTCTGTATCACACTTCACAGCTTCAAACACATTCCTCCTGTGTGCTGAGAGCTTCACGTTGAGGAAATGGAGTTGAAGTAATCCAAAACTCCGGAAATGTGAAAGAGAGATGTTTTTCATGCACTGATCAATTTAGAGATTTTGGTCTATTTTTCCTCCACAACTCGTCTTCTGTCAGACGAGAGGAAATAAAACATTTATTTTATACTTTGTCTGTTTACGTCTGTAGATTTCTACTAAATTCACCAAAAGTTACCATTAGATAATGCCTCATTTGCATATTTAAACATAACATTTCAGTAAACTTGTAACACAATAAATACTCCTCTTAAAGTGAGTGAGTGAAGTGGTGAAGTTTCATGGTGATATCTATGAGTTCATGTATTCACCTGTAGAGTCTCTAAATGTCTGTAATGGAACTAAACGTCTCTTTAAAGGATGTTTCCTCTAAATGAGTTTGTTCTCAGACTCGAATTGTATGAAAATTAGCACATATTCATTGACAAGTCAGTGTCTCATTTGCATATTTAAACATAACATTTCAGAAAACATCTAATACTTATTTAATTATTTTAAGCCCAACCTAACCAAATGGTTATGTTGCCTGAACCTAACTGAGACCGATTCACGGTAACGAGGTGGCGTCAAATGAAGAAAAGTCTATAAAATGGATAATAATGACACTTAAAAAGCGTCATGCTATTTACACGTCTCCCCATGAGATTGGGTTGGGCTGAGATGAAGTGCTGTCATCAAGGGTCGCCTGTTACATGCATCCGTCTGCCGCATGATGTCATGTCTGTGAGGTTCAACACGGTGAAAAAAGCTGGGACTTTCTGGATATCCTGCCAGAACCTGTGGTGTGTGTGTGTGTGTGTGTGTGTGTGGTGACGTAGGGAAACTGTGATGGCAGAGCGCTGATCACAGGTACAGGGCAGTGAAATAAAGCGCTCCCCTGGAGCAGAGGCCATGTGTTTGACGTGAAATGTTCCAGAAGTGTTCAATTTTTCCTGCACGAAACTGAATCTATTCCCCATATCGTCACTCCGGTTCGGTCACGTTTCATCTCCTGCTGACCCCCTCCCCAAGATTTAAGAGAAACCTCTTTTTTTCCAGCTGAAAACCAATATATGTATATGTGTCTTGACATTTTAGTGCAAGTATTTGAATTCTACATATTGTGGCTAACTGGCTACCGACTCTGCAGAGGACTTCAGTGAGGAGTAGCTGTTACCCTTTCAATTAGCCTCTGATTAGCTCAGACTAAACGCTTGCACTAATGCTAATAGCTAGCATACATACACTATGTCCCAGCATTGCATGGAAACTATAACTCACAAATGTCTCACAAGAATTAATTCTATAATTTGTCACCATAACAGACCTCTTACCTAAGCATAGTCATTACAATATTCAGCATCCATTAAAGCTAGCGTTTAGCATAAGCTAATTAACTGGGTAACAACTGTGATGAACGTTAATTTAAAAACAGTGAAGATCAACTAAATGTTAAAGTAACGTAGACCAAGCCAGCAGTTCATGTGGCGCTTATGTTCTGTAACTGTGGCATGAAATCTGGTTTAGTTAGCTAGCTAACTAGCCAGCCGCTAAAAGAGTCAAATTGAACGTCTTAATGCTTCAAGAGAAGTGTAGGAACGTACATTGCCAATTAATGAGTCATCAACACTGATTCAGAAGTTTCGTAATGTGCTGATGGTTTAATTACTAGTTCGTAAAGTAAGAGGGAAAGGCTTCTGTTGTGCCTGTAATGCTGCACTGGTTACAGATAATTAGCCAACGATAGCCACGATTGGCGTGAACACAGCATTAGACCTCCTTTTTCCACGTTTGAGAAGCATTATTAACATTTTTCCAGAGTAGAGGCACTTCAGCCAAAACTCTGACGTTTAGTTACTTTTTAAAGTCTTTTAAATGCTTCTTTTCCCCTGTACATTCCTGTATTACAAGTAAACAGTCATAATAATGGACATCTCCTTTGATGACTGAAGTGAAAAAGCACCAGACATTGTCTCTCAGGGGCTCCGACTGTTCATCAAAGACCTACAGCAGAACCATAACTCCGCTTGAACAATACACGAGCCACGCTGAGGCGAAGGCTTCTGGGAGCTTGTCTGAACACCTGAAACAGCAGGCCGAGCACAGGAATGGGAAATTCCCATTTTGTCAAGAGAGGCACGTATCCTGAGGGTTGCAGGGAGAGCTTCCATAGCGTGTAATTACCGGACTGGAATATATAGCTGGTTACTCACGCTCAGACCCCACACACTGCATCAGCGTCAGCGCGGAGATGAGAGAACGAGACGTTTACTGTGAGCGACAAATGATGGAAGTGTTTGTAGAAAGGAGCTGCTTACTGTGAAGTATGTGAATGTGACTGTATGTTGTACTCATGAGCAGCACAGGTGTCGTTCAGAGGTACAGTATGTGTAGTGTATATTCTCCTCAGTCGAGGTGTAATACAAACCATATGCACTGTTATGGGATTTAGTCTGGCAGCAGGCTTGAAATGTACAGCTGTCTAATTAACGATGTAAGAAATACAGTTATTTTCCAAATAAGCGTTGTTGCAAAAACAGTCCAATTCTCAAAGATTAGATCCCAAATAGTGTTTCTCTCTGTTACCTTTAAATTCCTTCCTGAAGTTTTGAGGAATCCCGTTGCACATTTATATATTTGCCGCATGGATTAGACCAGGGGTCGCCAATAAGCGGTCCGGATCCGGACCCAGACGCTGTCCTATCCGGACCTGGACGTATAATTGATGGATAATTGAGAATTATACATTTTGGCGGAGCGCTTCTGTTTTAACCTGCGCAGCTTTTCTGGCCTTTACGGCACTCATTCAGCAGTTCAGGAAACACACTGACCAATTACATGCGTTGTAAATAATCTCACGTGACGCTACTCAGCCAATCGAATGTTTATTCCAAAATGCACGGCGAGTCGAGTGAGATTACGCAGACAGGTGGGAGACGGAGCGAGAGCAGCGAGAGAGACGGAACGAGAGCAGCGAGAGAGACGGAACGAGAGCAGCGAGAGAGACGGAGCGAGAGCAGCGATAGAGACGGAGCGAGAGCAGCGATAGAGACGGAGCGAGAGCAGCGATAGAGACGGAACGAGAGCAGCGATAGAGACGGAGCGAGAGCAGCGATAGAGACGGAGCGAGAGCAGCGATAGAGACGGAGCGAGAGCAGCGATAGAGACGGAGCGAGAGCAGCGAGAGAGACGGAGCGAGAGCAGCGATAGACGGAGCGAGAGCAGCGAGAGAGACGGAGCGAGAGCAGCGATAGAGACGGAGCGAGAGCAGCGATAGAGACGGAGCGAGAGCAGCGATAGAGACGGAGCGAGAGCAGCGATAGAGACGGAGCGAGAGCAGCGAGAGAGACGGAGCGAGAGCAGCGATAGAGACGGAGCGAGAGCAGCGATAGAGACGGAGCGAGAGCAGCGAGAGGGACGGAGCGAGAGCAGCGAGAGGGACGGAGCGAGAGAGATTTGTTCATTCTTCCTGCTGGCGCTATAAAACCACTCTGTCTCATATGCTCAGATACCGTGGCCATTATTAAAAGCGCCAATGTGAAACGCCACTACGAGACCAAACACACATCTTTCGACCAAACATACCCACTCCAATCCGAACTGAGGGCACAGAAAATAAACGATTTAAGAGCCCAATATGAACGTTCCACCAGAATATTAACACATTCATTCACTGCCCAACAACTCTTACGAATGTTCCCTGGAAGTTGCTTTGGATTTTGGGTCAACATAAAAAGCCATTCACTGATGGAGAGGTTGTGAAGGAGTGCATGAGTGCAGTAGCTGGAACTTTACTTGAGGGGAAACAAAAAGAAGAGTTATTTGAAAAAATCAAGCAAATACCGATGTCAGCAGCCTCAGCCTCAAGGAGAAGTGAACTATTAGCCCAGGATCTACTAGCACAGCTGGATGAAAGTATTCATAAAGCACCCAGATTTAAGATCCTGGCAGGACAAGCTCCAGCTCATTCCTCTCACTAAACAAGAGAAGGAGGAGTGGGATGTAAGAGGGAAAGAAAGAGAAAAGAGAAAGTGTTAACGCTGTTCAATTGTTCAGAGATTGTTTATTATTAAGTTGACAGACCATTATGATGTTAACAAAAGAGAAGACAAAAGTTAACTCAGCCACACGCTTTCATTTTCATTCATTTTTCTAAAATCAAGCACTTTTTTCAAGTTCTTTTTTGTGTATTTTATTTGTAGATGGAGCCCTTATTTTACTTGAAATGAGAGACGAACATTTATTTATGTACTTCTATGTATTATTTATCCAGTTAAATTTGAAAACTGAGAATAATAATTGTTAAAATATAATGAATGTGTACTTTCTTTATTTGATTTGACAGTAGTTGACACAGAGACGTTACTACTACTAGACTTCTTGAATATATATATATATGTATATACATATATGGCACTAAATAGTGCAAGTTAGATATTATTGTAATGTTCCGGACCTTTGCCCGAGGAGATTTTCTCAATCTGGACCTTTTGGAATTGTAATTGAAGACCCCTGGATTAGACCATAGACTATATATAAGAAGTGGACGTAGTCTTCACTCATCGGTTTGTGATGTTTTGAAGCCTTGAATTCGGCAATTTCGCCGTCGCCATCTTTTATTACAGCGTCTAAATTTGCGATCAGATTTTGTCAGTTGAAGTCTTAAATATCACTTCCAGACGATCGCCTTGATTCCCGTGTTTCTGGTGATAAAAAGAAGAGAGTAAAGAAATTACATAACAGAATCCAAATCAAGGTTTTGTGTTCAATATTTAGTTCATAAGTAAAATGCTTAATTATTGAAGTTTTCCATACAGTTATGACTGAATGGGGACAACGTGTTTTATTTAAAATAACACAAGCGCACCTGTCTTTACTACGTCCGCTGAGTGCAGACTTGAGTGCAGCAGTAAGGTAAAGAAGAGGGCTACAATAGACACAAACTGGAAAAATAATTTGAAGTATGTACTCAAAATGATTGTCTTTAACTTTAAGAGCACGCGGAGGTTTAGCTGGCGACGACAGGAGCTGTGTTTGTGTATCTTCTCTGACTCGGGGGCCACACAGCGGGGGACACGGGGCACCTCGTGACATGAATGAGAGCTGACTGGATGACAGACGCTAACGGCGGGGCCTTGTGTAAACACGGCCATGGAAGACAGCGTCAGTCAACAGCCCAGATTAGAGCTCGGCCTTTTAGTCGAGTCAGGAATCCTTCGTCTGTCCTTCAGCGGAGCTTCAGCACAACGGGAGCACTAATGGAAGGGCCGGCGGACTGAATTGACCCGCACACAACGAAAAGCTATGACTGTGAATTATGAGAGATTATCAGAGAGGCTGGGGATGTAAAGCTGGAATAGCTCTGAGATCAAAGTGTTAAGGAGAAAGCCGTCAGAGAGCAGACCAAGGCCGAATGATTGGCCGGCACTTCACAGTGTCACAGAGTCACACAGCTGTGTGGATTCAACTCAGTCTCACTGCAGTTAGTGAGATGGTCATGAAATGCAGTCTATCGCTTTCCTATCTTTTGTTTTTCTAAAGTAAACCTCTGTGAGTGTTCCGCTGCATTTCAGCCCTCATGCTAGTCTCTGCTGGATCGGACGGTTTGAACGCTGTTCATGAGTTAGTGTGGTGTTCATAACCTCTGCTGTTTGTTGGGGCGAGGGACTCAAAACATTCACGTTCAGCCGGGTTGATGATGTCATCGCAGCAACCGCGACCACAAACCATAACTGTGTCCGCACAAACCAAATGAAATGATATGAAGAGCGCTGGCGTAGGCAGAGTATCTCGACTTGCATTGACAGAGGGTTTGGGAGCATAAAGTAACAGGTATGTCAGACAGAAATACAGTGTGGTGGAGGCTAAAAGTGCACATGTGATTTCTATTGTCGGGCTGCACAGTTCTGTCTCGCAGATCCTTTTTTCACTTGTGGACCTACAGTATACAGCTGGTGCTTCGGTGCAGTTTATGTATTTATAGGTTGTACTCCTGCAGCTCCAGTCCAGGGAACTCTCTCTGCGGAGGGTTTATTGTGTAATTTGATGATGTGCCGAAGGAGCCAAATACCGGTTTGAGATCTTTCTTAAGAGCTTCATCTGAGACAGTTGTCTTATCACCATTGGAACACAGAGTTATTGGTCGCTGTAATCATTCCTCCTGTCCATACTGGCCCATAAAGAGATCCCTTAAATCTTCTTTTTCTGTGTGAAAATCAGGCGGCAACCTCCAGTTTAGCCGATGCGGAAGTGTCTGCATTCTCTCTAGTGTCCACCAGGGGGCGACTCCTCTGGTTGTATAGAAGTCTATGAGAAAATGACTCTACTTCTCTCTTGATTTATTACCTCAGTAAACATTGTAAACATGAGTTTATGGTCTCAATCTCTAGTTTCAAGTCTTCTTCAATACAGCATGATGTTCATTTAGTACATTATGGTCCATTTAGAGTCAAACAGACCATAAAGCAGGGGATGCTTTAGGGCGGGGCTACACAGTGATTGACAGGTCTCTACCAGAGACGTATACGCCGTCTCAACGTCACTCCTCCTCAGTCCAGATATGGTCACTTCCTGTTCACCGGTTGCAAAAAAACTAACATGGCAACGGCCGTAATCCAAGATGGCGACAGCAAAATCTCCAAACTCGAGGCTTCAAGCCATCAGTCCACAAACCAATGTATGACGTCACGATGACGACGTCCTCTTCTTAAATCCAGTCTGTGGTGACAATGAGGCTTCAGAAGAAAGAACCGGACAAATCAAGTCAGTATCTCGCAAGCTTTACGGACTTATTACGAAGCTCCCACTGTATACATCTGAATTTAGCTGACTCTCTCGTATTCTGTGTTTGATATATTAATTTGTGTTAATTGGAGAGCAATGACAACTGAAAGATGCGGATTGCTCATACGAAAAGTCGCTGGTGCAGCGACCTTTTCTCTAGACGGTTGGGAACAATTTAAAAACCCGCTGGCTGTCAGAAGAAGCTGCTCTGTGCACACAGGCCCTTACAGCCTCTTAATCTTGTTCTAAGACGTATTCATGCAGGCAAAGTCAAGTTAGGCTCTTTTTTTTCATTTCATTCTAGCGCTTCTCTTTCACACAGGTCCACACATTCCTGGGTGCTGCGTCGGCCGGGCCGAAGGTTAAGTGCCTTGCCCCCAGAGCACCTCATCAGCAGTCCATTGAGGGGAAGGAGAGAGTTACTCATTCGCTCTCCGCCGCCAAACTTTCCCCCTCAGCAGAGTGGATTGCGGTGCCAGCCCTGAAACAGCCTTCCTCGGTGCAGCGCTGCTGGCATGCTGCGACCCGCGCACATTCAAACACAAACACTGACATTCCTGAGC